>NC_029787.2:70933379-70935125 GCF_000816755.2 Arachis ipaensis
ATCACCTAATAATAATATGTAATAATTTATGGACTCTCAAATATATATAATTTATTGAAAGACAAATTTTTGAATCGCAAAGAATAATTAATGATTTTTCTAGTATTTTTCTAATCAATTAACTAAAAAGCACATCTTACACGTATATCGCACATATCGCACATGTATTTTTTTGTTTTTATAATTTAAATGGAATTATTATTAATTGGAATATTATGTTGTATATCATCTTCTTATTAGATACAATAAATTATAGCAAGAATTAATTAACTAAGAATATATCACAAAATGTAAAAAAAGAAAAATAACTCTCTACATCTAAGTAAAATACTTAACCAAGTTTAACCAAGTTGTTAACCGCTTTTTAAATCACGTGCTTTCTTCTTCTCCGTTTCCTTCTCCTTCTCCTTCTCTCCGTTTCCTTCAAATTTGCGCACGTAGGTTCTTCTTCTTCCCTAACGCTGCGTTGTTTTCTTCTTCTTTTCCTTTTTCGTTATCTTTCTCTTTCGTTATCATCGTCACCAACAACACCAACATTTTGCTAACATCTTTATTGGTTCTGATTTATTCTGGTACCATCATTAAATAATTTTAGTTCATTTCTTAGTTTATTTCGGTTCATTTGTGTATTAATTGAGGTTCACTTGATGTTGCTGATAGATATATATTGACCAAACTTTTTATTCCTTAAGTAATTTTATTTCATTTCTTAGTTTAATTAAGGTTCATTTGGATCCAGAAATAAGTTGGATGTGTTTTTGTTGATGATTGAGTCCTTTTTACTACTTGTTTAAAACTGAACTAATTTCAATTCATTTGTGTGTTAATTGAGGTCCACTTGATGCTGCTGAAAAGTATTGACCAAATTTTTTAGCAAAGAAGAATGAAATTATTCATTATCACTATATTCAATTGCATTAGATTCCACTACATTCCATTCAATTAGTTTAGTTTTGAACACGCAGTCAAAAAAACTCAATTATCAACAAAAACACATCAAATTCATTTCTAGATCCAAATGAACCTCATATAAACTAACAAATTAACAAAAATTACTTAAGAAATAAAGAACTTGGTCAAAGCTTAAAGCAACATCAAGTGAACCTCAATTAACACACAAATAGACCAAAATTAGTTTTGTTCTGAACAAGTAGTTAAAAAGACTCAATCATCAACAAAAATATATCCAATTCATTTATGGATCCAAATGAACCTCAATTAAACTAAGAAATGAACCGAAATTACTTAAAAAATAAAAAATTTGGTCAATACTTATCAGCAATATCAAGTGAACCTCAATTAACACACAAATGAACTGAAATTAGTTCAGTTTTGAACAAGCAGTCAAAAAGACTCAATCATCAATAAAACACATCAAATTAATTTCTCAATCCGAACGAACCTCAATTAAAAGGAGAAAAGTAAAAAATGCAGCAACAACAGTTGCAAAAAAAGCACGATGATTGAGAGAAAATATGGGAAGAAGAAGAAGAAGGAACACGACAAAGAAGAAGAAGAAATGAAAAGATGAAGAAGGAGGAATGCGAGAAGAAGAAGGAACGCAAAGACGAAGAAGGATATGTTTGTCTTAGTGAAGCGCGCATGTGTACACGCTGGTGTAATAAAAGTGTTTTTTGTTGAGTTTGGGCCAACTTGGTTGGACTTGGTTGCCAAAAAGACTTAGATGTGTAGTTGGACTGAAAAAAAAAAGATGATAATGTTAATATACGATTGAAAGCTAATTGC
>NC_029787.2:70935857-71014648 GCF_000816755.2 Arachis ipaensis
AAGTTTTCTTTTCTTCTCCTAGCAATATGCTTAAATAGTGGCCTCATGAGAAGATACAAGGACCAAGGAGAAAATACCAGAACCAAATTTTCACTTAGCTCTGATATCAACTTTTATTAGGATATTATTAATAATGTAAATATGTAGTTCTATTAGATATAAATAAAACAAGAGTAATATCAATAACAAAATAACGTCTAATAAACTAATAATGAATATTAATACTCGCAATATAATCAAAGAATTTGAACTTGTATTGTAATTCAGAATCTTGAATAAAATATAAGGATGCTTATTCAAGATACAAAAATTGCAACGAAAGCTTAAATATGTTTCAGAGTATGAACGATTGTGTGTATAAACGCAGATGCCTTACAACTTCCTCCCCCTCCCCCTCCCCTTTTTATAATGGGTTATTCTCCTTATTCTTTTACAATTTTATCCTTGGTTTTGCAAATCTGCTTGCTCTTTCTGTGGGTGAGTCAAGGACTCTGTCCTGAATTTGATGTGCTCTGTCATAGTTTTTGCAAATCTGGTAGCTAGTTTATAACTCTGCTGGTATTCTATTGGTATTCCGCTATGAGTTTTTTGTTGTTTTCTACATGTGATGTTTTTATTGATTTCTAAGTTGTTTTGACCCCTTTTTTTCTGTTGTTGGACTGATGTCTGATTTTCTGATTCTGGGACTCTTTTTTTTTAATCTCTAAATGAATCTTGGGTGTCTAGTATGTATAGTCCTGGGCTGGACTGAACTTCTTTGTCTTCATCTGCTGCGGCTGCTTTTATTGCTTTTAGAGAATTATGAATTTCTTCTTCTGAGGTGGTCACAGCAAGAGCAACCATCATTTATTTTTTATGGGCTAAGAAACGAGTCTCTTTTTTGTATGATATTTTCTCAAACTCTGAACTATGGCTTGGGGGTTCTGATCTTTTTTGAGATATAGTCATCCAGTTATCAATGACCCTTTTACCAATTAGGTTAAGGTCGAATTTGTTCCACCATTTTATTTTTATGTTTCTGATTAAATATTATACACTTGCAGTGTCTTCATATCCCGCGGAGTCATATTCTCAAGTCATAATCCAACATATTCCCATAGTGGGAATGAAGGAAATCAATTTATATCCATCTAAAAATGAGGTTTTGTTTTTAAAATATTTATAAGTCATGCTAGCCTCTTTTGAAAAAATAGCTTCTATTGGTCTCAACTCTTGAAACCATACCTGAAACTGCTTAGAAAATTGTAAAAAATTTCCATGCGGATCCATATGAACTAAGTATGGATTTGGAGAAAGATACAGGGTGAACCACCAAACTTCTATATAATCATAATAGTAGTAATTTTGAGACTCGAATTTTCTAGTAAAACTTTTACAGTAAAAGGGAAGTCTTTCCCATTCTAATAGGGTTATTACTTTGAATATCTTAATTTCAGAGTATATTGTGTCTTTTGGGGTTGGGTATTTATTGTGGGTTAATTCAATAGATCCATGATGAGCGGATATTTTATACGCTTTTTGGGGTTAATTTCATGTAGTTTTTAGTATGTTTTAGTTAGTTTTTAGTATATTTTCATTAGTTTCTAGGCAAAATTCATATTTCTGGACTTTACTATGAGTTTGTGTGTTTTTCTGTAATTTCAGGTATTTTCTGACTGAAATTGAGGGAGCTGAGCAAAAATCTGATTCAGGCTGAAAAAGGACTGCTGGTGCTGTTGGATTCTAACCTCTCTGCACTCGGAATGGATTTTCTGGATCTACAGAAGTCCAATTGGCGCGCTTCTAATTACGTTGGAAAGTAGACATCCAGAGCTTTCTAGAAATATATAATAGTCCATACTTTGCTCAAGGATAGACGACGTAAACTGGTGTTTAATGCCAGTTCCATGTTGCATTCTGGCGTTAAACGCCAGAAACAGGTTACAAGTTGGAGTTAAACGCCAGAAACAGGTTACAACCTAGCGTTTAACTCTGGAAACAGCCTAGGCACGTGTAAAGCTCAAGTCTCAGCCCCAACACACACCAAGTGGGCCCCAGAAGTGGATTTCTGCACAATCTATCATAGTTTACTCATTCTCTGCAAACCTAGATTACTAGCTTACTATTTAAACAACTTTTAGAGGATTATTTTGTACATCATGACATTTTTAGATCTGAACTTTGTACTCTTTGACGGTATGAGTCTCTAAACTCCATTGTTGGGGGTGAGGAGCTCTGCTGTGTCTCGATGAATTAATGCAATTATTTCTGTTTTCTATTCAAACACGCTTGTTTCTATCTAAGATGTTCATTCGCACTTCAATATGATGAATGTGATGATCCGTGACACTCAACACCATTCTCAATCTATGAATGTGTGCCTGACAACCACTCCCATTTTACCTTCGATTGAATGAATATCTCTTGGATTCCTTAATCAGAATCTTCGTGGTATAAGCTAGAATCCATTGGCAGCATTCTTGAGAATCTGGAAAGTCTAAACCTTGTCTGTGGTATTCCGAGTAGGATTCAGGGATTGAATGACTGTGACGAGCTTCAAACTCACAAGGGTTAGGCGTAGTGACAGACGCAAAAGGATAAATGGATCCTATTCCAGCAGGAGTGAGAACCAACAGATGATTAGCCGTGTGGTGACAGCGCACCTGGACCATTTTCACTGAGAGGACGAATGGTAGCCATTGACAACGGTGATCCACCAACACACAGCTTGCCATAGGAGGAACCTTGCGTGCGTGAAGAAGAAGACAGGGGGAAAGCAGAGATTCAGAAGACAAAGCATCTCCAAAACTCCAACATATTCTCCATTACTGCATAACAAGTATTTATTTCATGCTCTTTTATTTTTCGCAATTCAAACTGATAATCATAATTGATTTCCTGACTAAGATTTACAAGATAACCATAGATTGCTTCAAGCCAACAATCTTCGTGGGATCGACCCTTACTCACGTAAGGTATTACTTGGACAACCCAGTGCACTTGCTGGTTAGTTGTGCGGAGTTGTGAAAAGTGTGAATCACAATTTCGTGCACCAAGTTTTTGGCGCCGTTGCCGGGGATTGTTCGAGTTTGGACAACTGATGGTTTATTTTGTTGCTTAGATTAGGAAAATTTTTTTTTCTTTTTGGTTTAGAGTCTTCTATTATTGTTCTTGGTTGAAATTTTTTTTTTAAATCCTTATTTTCTCTTTTTAAATTTTTTGAAAATTTTATAAACTGATAATTGAGTTTTTCTGTTTTAGTTTAGTTTCATATTTTAAGTTTGGTGTCAATTACATATTTTTATTTTCTTTTAAATTTTCGAATTTGTGTTCATTGTTCTTTCTTAATCTTCAAATTGTTCTTGTTTATTTTTCTTGTTTGATCTTTAGTTTTTCTTGTCTTGTGATTTTTCTTGTTTTTCTTGTGCATTTTCGAATTATTAGTATCCAAAAAATAAAAATTTATACATTAAATACTTTTATTAAAACACTTTAAATTTATAGCTCAATTGGCTAGAGCAGTGTGCTTATGTTCTTGGTAATTGGGAATTTTCTTTCTAAAAACTTTTTCAAAAATAATTTTTCTTTGAATAAATCTTGTGCCAAACTTTAAGTTTGGTGTTTTCTTGTTGATTTTTTTTTAGTTTTTGAAAATTTTATTTTGGTTTTCTAAAAATTTTAAGTTTGGTGTTCTATCTTCATATTCTTGTTGTTCTTGTGAGTCTTCAAAGTGTTCATGAGTCTTCCTTGTCTTTTGATCTTAAAATTTTTAAGTTTGGTGTTCCTTGGTGTTTCCCTCCAAAATTTTCAAAAATAAGGAACATTAGATCCAAAATTTTAAGTTGTATGTCTTTTGTGTGTTTTTCTCTTTCATCATAAAATTCAAAAATAAAAAAAATATCTTTTCTCTCTATTTTAAAGTGAATTTTCGAAAATTGCTTTTAAAATTCAGATTTCTATTTCAAAATTTAAAATATTTTTCAAAAATCATATCCAAAGTTTTTCAAATCTTCTTAATTAAGTAATTATTTTAGTTTTAATTTTTTTATTCTTAATTTTCGAAATCTATATTTAATTTCTAGTTATTTTATTTCATTTTTTTATTCGTTCTTTTTTTATATAATAAAAATAAAAATATCTTTTAATTGCAATTCACATCAATTCCCTTTTCTCCATCATGGACCTTAGTGGAAATGAGCAGTCCAGAAGGACTCTGGGGTCATATGCTAACCCCACTACTGCTTCATATGGGAGCAGTATTTGTATACCCTCCATTGAAGTCAGTAGCTTTGAGTTGAATCCTCAGCTCATTATCATGGTGCAGCAAAGTTGCCAGTATTCCGGTCTTCCACAGGAAGAACCTACAGAGTTTCTGGCACAGTTTTTACAAATTAATGACACAGTACATGATAAAGAAGTAGATCAGGATGTCTACAGATTGTTACTATTTCCATTTGCTATAAAAGACCAAGCTAAGAGGTGGTTAAATAACCAACCTAAGGCTAGCATAAGGACATGGAAACAGCTGTCAGAAAAATTCCTGAATCAATACTTCCCTCCAAAACAGATGACACAGCTAAGGCTGGACATCCAAGGCTTTAAACAAGGAGATAATGAATCTCTTTATGATGCCTGGGAGAGATACAGAGAGATGTTAAGAAAATGCCCCTCTGAAATGTTTTCAGAATGGGTGCAGTTAGACATCTTCTATTATGGGCTTACAGAGAAAGCTCAAATTTCTCTAGATCACTCAGCTGGTGGATCTATACACATGAGAAAGACAATTGAAGAGGCTCAAAAGCTTATTAATACAGTTGCCAGAAATCAGCATCTGTACCTAAATAGTGAATCTTCTATGAAAGAAAAGGCTAAAACAGTAACTGTTAAACTTAGTCCTGCAGAACAAATTACTGAATTCAATAAGCAATTAGACTTTCTAACAAAACAGCTAGCCGAATTCAAGGAGATACTACAAGACACAAGAATGGATAATATAAATATGGAGGTACAGTTGAAGCAAACAGAACAACATTTATCAAAATAAATAACAGAAGAGTGCCAAGCAGTTCAATTAAGAAGTGGAAAAACATTAAATACCTCACTTCAAGGTAGCAGGAAGCCAAGAAATGAACAAACTGCTATTCAAAATCCCTCTGAGGACAGTAAGAGCCCAGAGAGGAATAACTCTGGCATTCAAACGCCAGAAACAAGCAAGGAGTTGGCGTCAAACGCCCAATGGAAGCTCAGTTCTGGCATTCAAACGCTAGGAACAAGTAAGGAGCTGGCGTCCAACGCCAATCCAGCTTCTAACCCTGGTATTCAAATGCCAGTGAGGGATCAGACATACACAAGTGCTGATAACAACCCCTCTAAAAAGGCTTCTCCAACCACCTCTGTAGGAAATAAACCTGCAGCAACTAAGGTTGAGGAATATAAAGCCAAGATACCTTATCCTCAAAAGCTCCGCCAAGAGGAGCAGGATAAGCAATTTACTCGCTTTGCAGATTATCTCAGGACCCTTGAAATAAAGATTCCGTTTGCAGAGGCACTTGAGCAAATACCTTCTTATGCCAAGTTCATGAAAAAGATCTTGAGTTATAAAAAGGATTGGAGAGAAACTGAAAGAGTTCTCCTCACTGAAGAATGCAGTGCAGTCATTTTAAAAAGCTTTCAAGAAAAGCTTAAAGATCCTAGGAGCTTTCTGATACCATGCATATTAGAGGGTAACTGCACCAAGACAACTTTATGTGATCTTGGGGCAAGCATCAACCTAATACTTGCATCCACTATCAGAAAGCTTGGTTTAACTGAAGAAGTTAAACCAACCCGGATATGTCTCCAACTTACTTATGGCTCCATTAAATACCCATCAGGTGTGATTGAGGACATGATTGTTAGGGTTGGGCCATTCACCTTTCCCACTGACTTTATAGTGCTGGAAATGGAGGAGCACAAGAGTGCTACTCTCATTCTAGGAAGACCTTTCCTAGCAACTGGACGAACTCTCATTGATGTCCAAAAGGGGGAAGTAACCCTGAGAGTCAATGAGGATGAGTTTAAGTTGAATGCCGTCAAAGCCATGCAGCATCCAGACACACCAAAAGACTGCATGAAAGTTGATCTCATTGACTCTTTGGTAGAGGAGGTCAACATGGCTGAGAGTCTCGAATCAGAGCTGGAAGACATCTTTAAAGATGTTCAGCCTGATCTGGAGGGTTGAGAGGAGTTGAAAGAGCCTCTGAGACTTCCTCAGGAAGAGGAGAAACCTCCTAAACCCGAGCTCAAGCCATTACCACCATCTCTGAAATATGCATTTCTGGGAGAAGGTGACACTTTTCTAGTGATCATAAGCTCTGCTTTAAATCCACTGGAAGAGGAAGCACTAATTCAAGTGCTAAGGATACACAAGACAGCTCTTGGGTGGTCCATAAGTGACCTTAAGGGCATAAGCCCAGCTAGATGCATTCACAAAATCCTATTAGAGGATGATGCTAAGCCAGTGGTTCAACCACAGAGGTGGCTAAATCCAGCCATGAAGGAAGTGGTGCAGAAAGAGGTCACCAAATTACTGGAGGCTGGGATTATTTATCCTATTTCTGATAGCCCCTGGGTGAGCCCTGTTCAAGTTGTTCCCAAGAAGGGAGGCATGACAGTGGTTCATAATGAAAAAAATGAACTGGTTCCAACAAGAACAGTTACAGGGTGGCGCATGTGTATTGACTACAAAAGGCTCAATACAGCCACCAGAAAGGATCATTTTCCTTTACCATTCATAGACCAGATGCTAGAGAGACTAGCAGGTCATGAATATGACTGCTTTTTGGATGGCTATTCAGGTTACAACCAAATTGCAGTAGATCCTCAGGACCAAGAGAAAACAGTATTCACATGTCCTTCTGGAGTATTTGCTTACAGAAGAATGCCTTTTGGTCTGTGTAATGCACTTGCAACCTTTCAGAGGTGCATTCTCTTTATCTTCTCTGATATGGTAGAGAAGTTTCTGGAAGTCTTCATGGATGACTTTTCAGTATTTGGAAACTCATTCAGCTCCTGCCTTGACCATTTAGCACTTGTTCTGAAAAGATGCCAAGAGACCAACCTAGTTTTAAAATGGGAAAAATGTCACTTTATGGTGACTGAAGGAATTGTCCTTGGGCATAAAATTTCAAACAAGGGAATAGAGGTGGATCAAGCTAAAGTGGAAGTAATTGAAAAATTACCACCACCTGCTAATGTTAAGGCAATCAGAAGCTTTCTGGGGCATGCAGGATTCTACAGGAAGTTTATAAAGGATTTTTCAAAAATTGCAAAACTCCTGAGCAATCTGCTAGCTGCTGACACGCCATTCATGTTTGACACAGAGTGTCTGTAGGCGTTTGAGACTCTGAAAGCTAAGCTGGTCACAGCACCAGTTATTTCTGCACCAGACTGGACTTTACCATTTGAGCTAATGTGTGATGCCAGTGACCACGCCATTGGTGCAGTACTGGGGCAGAGGCATGACAAGCTTCTGCATGTCATTTATTATGCTAGCCGTGTTTTAAATGATGCCCAGAAAAATTACACAACCACAGAAAAAGAATTGCTTGCAGTGGTTTATGCCATTGACAAGTTTAGATCATACTTAGTAGGATCAAAAGTGATTGTGTACACTGACCATGCTGCTCTTAAATATCTACTCACAAAGCAGGATTCAAAACCCAGGCTCATAAGATGGGTGTTGCTTCTGCAAGAGTTTGATATAGAAATAAGAGATAGAAAAGGGACAGAGAACCAAGTGGCTGATCATCTGTCCTGGATAGAACCAGCAGAAGGGGAGTTTCCCCCCTCTATTGAGATCTCTGAGACCTTTCCGGATGAGCATTTGTTTGCCATTCAGGAAACAACATGGTTTGCAGACATTGCAAACTATAAAGCTGCAAGGTTCATACCCAAGGAGTACAGCAGGCAACAAAAGAAAAAATTAATTACTGATGCAAAGTACTACTTGTGGGATGAACCCTATCTCTTTAAGAGATGTGTAGACGGAATAATCCGTAGGTGTGTGCCTAGAGAAAAAGCACAGAGGATCTTATGGCATTGCCATGGATCACAATATGGAGGCCATTTCGGAGGTGAGAGAACAACCACCAAGGTCCTCCAATGTGGCTTCTACTGGCCTACACTCTATAGGGATTCCCGAGAGTTTGTACGTAACTGTGACAGTTTCCAAAGAGCAGGTAATTTGCCTCATGGTTACGCCATGCCTCAACAGGGAATCTTGGAGATTGATTTGTTTGATGTATGGCGAATTGACTTCATGGGACCTTTCCCACCATCATACTCAAACACTTATATTCTAGTGGCAGTCGATTATGTATCAAAATGGGTAGAGGCCGTTGCCACACCCACCAATGATACTAAAACAGTGCTGAAGTTCCTCCAGAAACATATCTTCAGCAGGTTTGGTGTCCCTAGAGTACTAATCAGAGATAGGGGCACTCACTTCTGCAACAAACAACTTTACTCTGCCATGGTACGGTATGGGATTCGCCACAAGGTGGTGACTCCATATCACCCACAGACAAATGGGCAAGCTGAAGTTTCTAACAGAGAACTAAAAAGAATCTTGGAACAGACTGTAAGTACCCGTAGAAAGGATTGGGCAAGAAGCTTGGATGATGCTCTTTGGGCTTACAGAACAGCATTCAAGACTCCTATAGGGACCTCTCCATACCAGCTTGTGTATGGTAAGGCCTGTCATCTGCTCGTGGAACTGGAACAGAAGGCCTACTGGGCAACCAGATTCCTAAACTTTGATGCCAAATTAGCTGGAGAAAAAAGATTGCTCCAGCTGAATGAGCAAGAGGAATTTAGATTCACTGCTTTCGAAAATGCCAAGCTTTATAAAGAGAAGTCAAAAAGGTGGCATGACAGAAAGCTGTCATCTAGAGTCTTTGAACCAGGACAAAAGGTTCTATTATTTAACTCTAGGCTCAGGCTATTCCCAGGGAAACTGAAATCCCGGTGGAGGGGACCATATGTGATTACAAGTGTATCACCATATGGTTATGTGGAGCTTCAAGACATTGATTCTGATAAGAAGTTCATTGTTAATGGACAGAGAATCAAGCACTATCTTGAAGGCAATGTTGAGCAAGAGTGCTCAAGGGTGAGGCTAGATTAAAAGCTCAGCAAGGTCCAACTAAAGACAATAAAGAAGCGCTTGCTGGGAGGCAACCCAGCCATTAGCAAAACTTTTTCTGTTATTTTATCTTATTTTTCATTTTATTTATTTTTAAAATATATGAGCTTAATATTAACAAGGTAAAGAATCAATTGCATAAGTCCACAGCGTTACAGAAGAATTCAGAGCACAAAACAGGAAAAAGGAGCTCACTGGCAAGAAAACGCCAGTAAGAGGCACAACTGGGCGTTAAACGCCCAAAAGGAGCATCTACTGGGCATTTAATGCTAGTAAAGATAGCTATCTAGGCGTTAAACGCCAGAAAGAAGCAGCTTCTGGGCGTTTAACGCCAGATTTACAGCATCCTGGGCGTTCAGAAAAACGCCCAGTGACAAAGGGGTTTCTGGCATTTAACGGCAGCTAGAAGCAACAGCTGGGCATTAAACGCCCAAAACAAGTACCAACTGGGCGTTAAACGCCCAAAACATGCAGCAGTTGGGCGTTTAACGCCAGGATTGTGGGGAGTAGGCAATTTCGTTTTCAATTCAAATTTTTTCCATTTTTTATGTTTCAATTCATGATTTCTTGCACAAACATGTTACAAATCCTAATTTTTCAAATCCTTTTTCAAAAGATATCAAATGTATCTTAATTCATAAACCCTTTTTCTTAATCCTCTTCAAATTATTTTCAAACCCTTTTTAAAATAAATCTATCTCTTTTCCTTCTAAAATCTTTTCAACTCATCAATATCTTTTTCAAATCTTCACATCATCTTTTTCAAAATCCAAATTTATCTTTTTCAAATATCTTTCATATCTTTTCAATTTTAAATCACATCTTTTCCTATCATACTTATCTTTTCCAAATCACTTTTTTTTCCCTTTCCTTTCCTTTCTTTTGCTTGAGGACAAGCAAACCTCTAAGTTTGGTGTGTTTATCCGTGATCACTAAACCAATAACCACTGAGATCATGGCTCCTAAGGGAAAGCAAACCGACTCAGAGGCAAGAAAGAGAATATTCCAAAACCACTTTGGAATCAAGGGAAGTTCATAACCAAAGAACATTCAGACCATTTTTACAAAATAATGAGTCTAAGGTCAGTGATCCCGGAAGTTAAATTCGATCTGAAAGAAGATGAATATCCAGAGATCCAAGAGCAAATCTGAAACAGGAGCTAGGAAGTCCTAGCTAATCCTGAAACAAAGGTGGGAAGAAACATGGTTCAGGAATTCTACGCTAATCTATGGTAGACAGACAGGCAGAGAATAGCTGGAACCGCATTCTATGACTATAGAACTCTGGTCAGAGGGAAGATTGTTCACACCCACCTTGACAAAATAAGGGAGATCTTCAAGCTGCCTCAACTGCAAGATGACCCAGAATCCTTCAATAGGAGAATGATGAGATCAAACCTGAGCTTGGACAAAATCCTAGAGGACATATGCCTCCCTGGAGCTAAATGGACAACCAACACAAAGGGTGCCCCAAACCAACTCAAAAGAGGAGATCTCAAACCAGTCGCCAGAGGCTGGCTGGACTTTATTGGGCGCTCTATACTGCCCACTAGCAACCGCTCTGAAGTCACCATCAGAAGAGCAGTGATGATTCATTGCATTATGCTGGAAAAGAAGTGGAAGTTCATCAGCTGATTGCTTGTGAGCTTTACAAAATTGCAAACAAGAACTCCAAAGATGCCAAATTGGCCTATCCAAGCTTAGTTTCTCTGTTATATAAAGATGCTGGGATAAAGATGGGAGTAGATAAGTATATCTCAGATGAGCAACCAATCACCAAAAAGTCTATGGAAGGACAACAAGTGCAGGACGACCCCATCAAGAGAAAAGCAGAGGAGTTCCTCCCGGAAATCCCTCAAATTGAATACCGGGAGCGCCTAGAAGCATCTGTCACCAAGTTGCAAGAAGCTGTGGATCAACTGAAGGAAGAACAGCAAAATCAAAACAGCATGCTCTGCAAATTGCTTAGAGAACAAGAAGAGCAAGGGCGTGAAGGGCGTGAATACATGTGGTGGCAAAGCTTTTTGTCTTCTGAATGAATGCTTGAACAGTGCATATGTCTTCTGAATTTGATGTTTATGAATGTTAAATATGTTGGCTCTTGAAAGAATAATGAAAAAGGAGAAATGTTATTTGATAATCTGAAAAATTATAAAAAAATTATTCTTGAAGCAAGAAAAAGCAGTGAATACAAAAGCTTGCAAAAAAAAATGGCAAAAATAAAAGAAAAAGAGAAAGCAAGCAGAAAAAGCCAATAGCCCTTAAAACCAAAAGGCAAGGGTAATAAAAAGGATCCAAGGCTTTGAGCATCAGTGGATAGGAGGGCCTAAAGGAATCAAATCCTGGCCTAAGCGGCTAAACCAAGCTGTCCCTAACCATGTGCTTGCGGCGTGAAGGTCTCAAGAGAAAACTTGAGACTGAGCAGTTAAAGTCAAGGTCCAAAGCAAAAAGAAGAGTGTGCTTAAGAACCCTGCACACCTCTAACTGGGAACTTTAGCAAAGCTGAGTCACAATCTGAAAAGGTTCACCCAATTATGTGTCTGTGGCATTTATGTATCCGGAGGTAATACTGGAAAACAAAGTGCTTAGGGCCACGGCCAAGACTCACAAAGTAGCTGTGTTCAAGAATCAACATACTGAACTAGGAGAATCAATAACACTATCTGAATTCTAAGTTCCTATAGATGCCAATCATTCTGAGCTTCAATGGATAAAGTGAGATGCCAAAACTGTTCGGAAGCAAAAAGCTACTAATCCCGCTCATCTAATTAGAATCTGAGCTTCACTCAAAAACTCTGAGATATTATTTCTTCTTGATTTATTTGTATTCTATTTTATTTGTCTAGTTGCTTGGGGACAATCAACAATTTAAGTTTGGTGTTGTGATGAGCGGATATTTTATACGCTTTTTGGGGTTAATTTCATATAGTTTTTAGTATATTTTTTAGTTAGTTTTTAGTAAATTTTCATTAGTTTCTAGGAAAAATTCATATTTCTGGACTTTACTATGAGTTTGTGTGTTTTTCTGTAATTTCAGGTATTTTCTGGCTAAAATTGAGGGAGCTGAGCAAAAATATGATTCAGGCTGAAAAAGGACTGCTGATGCTGTTGGATTCTGACCTCTCTGCACTCGGAGTGGATTTTCTGGAGCTACAGAAGTCCAATTGGCGCGCTCTCAATTGCGTTGGAAAGTAAACATCAAGGGCTTTCCAGAAATATATAATAGTCCATACTTTGCTCAAGGATAGGTGACATAAACTGGCGTTCAACGCCAGTTCCATGTTGTATTCTGGCGTTAAATGCCAGAAACAGGTTACAAGTTGGAGTTAAATGCCAGAAACAGGTTACAACCTAGTGTTTAACTCTGGAAACAGCCTAGGCACGTGGAAAGCTCAAGTCTCAGCCCCAGCACACACTAAGTGGGCCCCAGAAGTGGATTTCTTCACTATCTATCATAGTTTACTCATTCTCTGCAAACCTAGATTACTAGCTTACTATTTAAACAACTTTTAGAGGATTATTTTGTACCTCATGACATTTTTAGATCTGAACTTTGTACTCTTTGATAGCATGAGTCTCTAAACTCTATTGTTGGGGTGAGGAGCTCTGCTGTGTCTCGATGAATTAATGCAATTATTTTTGTTTTCTATTCAAACACGCTTGTTTCTATCTAAGATGTTCATTTGCACTTCAATATGATGAATGTGATGATCCATGACACTCATCACCATTCTCAATCTATGAATGCGTGCCTGACAACCACTCCCGTTCTACCTTCGATTCAATGAATATCTCTTGGATTCCTTAATCAGAATCTTCGTGGTATAAGCTAGAATCCATTGGCAGCATTCTTGAGAATCCGGAAAGTCTAAACCTTGTATGTGGTATTCCGAGTAGGATTCAGGGATTGAATGACTGTGACGAGCTTCAAACTCACAAGGGTTGGGCGTAGTGACAGACGCAAAAGGATCAATGGATCCTATTCCAGCAAGAGTGAGAACCGACAGATGATTAGCCGTGCGGTGAGCGCACCTGGACCATTTTCACTGAGAGGACGGATGGTAGCCATTGACAACGGTGATCCACCAACACACAGCTTGCCATAGGAGGAACCTTGCGTGCGTGAAGAAGAAGACAGGGGGAAAGCAGAGATTCAGAAGACAAAGCATCTCCAAAACTCCAACATATTTCTATTACTGCAAAACAAGTATTTATTTCATTTTTCGCAATTCAAACTGATAATCATAATTGATTTTCTAACTAAGATTTACAAGATAACCATAGATTGCTTCAAGCCAACAATCTCTGTGGGATCGACCCTTACTCACATATGGTATTACTTGGATGACCCAGTGCGCTTGCTGGTTAGTTGTGCGGAGTTGTGAAAAGTGTGAATCACAATTTCGTGCACCAAGTTTTTGGCGCCATTGCCGGGGATTGTTCGAGTTTGGATAACTGATGGTTTATTTTGTTGCTTAGATTAAGAAATTTTTTTTCTTTTTGGTTTAGAGTCTTCTATTATTGTTCTTGGTTGAACTTTTTTTTAAATCCTTATTTTCTCTTTTTAAATTTTTTGAAAATTTTATAAACTGATAATTGAGTTTTTCTATTTGAGTTTAGTTTCATATTTTAAGTTTGGTGTCAATTGCATGTTTTTATTTTCTTTTAAATTTTTGAATTTGTGTTCATTGTTCTTTCTTAATCTTCAAGTTGTTCTTGTTTATTTTCCTTGTTTGATCTTTAGTTTTTCTTGTCTTGTGATTTTTCTTGTTTTTCTTGTGCATTTTCGAATTATTAGTATCCAAAAAAAAAAATTTATACATTAAATACCTTTATTAAAACACTTTAAATTTATAGCGCAATTGGCTAGAGCAGTGTGCTTATGTTCTTGGTAATTGGGAATTTTCTTTCTAAAAATTTTTTCAAAAATAATTTTTCTTTGAATAAATCTTGTGCCAAACTTTAAGTTTGGTGTTTTCTTGTTGATTTTTCTTTAGTTTTCGAAAATTTTATTTTGGTTTTCTAAAAATTTTAAATTTGGTGTTCTATCTTCATGTTCTTATTGTTCTTGTGAGTCTTCAAAGTGTTCTTGAGTCAAGTGGTTGACCATAATCTTTACTGTTTGCTTGCTTCTTACTCATTTCTACCTTGCAAAAATTCTCTTGTTAGAAAATCAGGTAATGCATTCGATTCACTTTTAATGTGTTCAATAGAAAAATCAAAGCATGATAATATGGTCTACTATCTAGCAAATATTTGTCTAGAAACTAGATTTTTAACATCATTTTTTAGTATGCTTGGAGCAGCTTTACAATCAGTCCTGATTAAGAAGCTCTTATTAAACAGTTCTTCTTGAAATCGTGAAATACATAAGACAATAGTTAGTATTTCTTTTTTTAATAGTGGCATAATTTTTCTAGGCCGAATTCCATATCCGAGAATGATATTTAACTATTTGTTCTTTTGATGATTTTGGAATGACTTGTTTAAGTATTCCTCCATACACTATTTCTGAGGCATCCATCTCGACAATTAGACTTGTCTTAGTGTTTGGTATACTTAGACAAGAGATCTCTTTAACTATAGTTTTAATTTTTCAAACTATCTTGGACATGTCTTCTATCGAATGAGGAGGTTATTTTCTTAATCTTTTATATAGAGGTTGATGACAAGTCATCATATACTAGCTTTTCAAATAAATTTCACTTGTTTTATTAGTTTTTATGCACTTTCTTGCAATTTAAGTTAGTAATTTGGAGTGGAATTGCATGGTTTCTTTGAATCAATCAACCACCCTTTAATTGGCACAAAATCACGGGGTTTAAGCTTGAATTAATTGATTTTTAAATGAATTTTAAACCTTGTGAATTTGGTGATACTTTGATTGGTTGTTTTGATTTTTTGTAGGTGAAGAAAAGAAAAAAAATAAGAAAAGCGTGACCAAAGGAAAAAAAAGTGTAGCCAAAGAAAGAAAGAAAGCATGGCTTAAGAAGGAGTAAAGCGTGGCACATACAAGGAGCAAGAGCCTAAAGCTCTTGCCAAGAGCCTAGAGCTCTTGTAGAGAGCTTTACTTCAAAGGCCAAAGGCCAAGCAATGGGAGTGCTAGGCTCTCCACAAGAACCGAGCCCTACATATCAAGGAGGGAGCAAGGCAAAATTTTCAAAGCTCAACTCTCCCCAAGAGCTTTTTCGGGCTTGCCTCAAGGAAATTCAAGGAAAAATAGTTTGCCAAAGCACTCCACAAGTTTCAAACTCAAGACCAAGGGGGAGGGGGCAGCGCTATCTCACAAGAAAAACAAGCCAAAATTGGCTTGTATTCATTCCATGGGAATCGAACCAGGGGCCTCAAGGAAGCAAGAGAGAGTGCGCTACTTTGGTGCCAAGAAAGAGAAGCCCAGCAATGCTTCCCCAAGGATTCGAACTTGGGACCTCACCAAAGACAAGGAGCAAGTTCAGCTCTTGCCAAGAGCTAAGCGCTACTTCCCTTGCCACAGAAAGCATGATGCGCACAATTGACACGGCCATGGAAGACTTGGTGCGCAACACACATGCAACACCAAGACTCAGCTCTCCCCAAGAACCGAGCTTGACCCTGGGAGCAACACATGGGCTGAAAAGCAATTGAAGTGGAATAATCACACCAAAGCTCAGCTCTCCACAGGAACAGAGCTTGATCCTGGGAGCAATACATGGGCTGAAATTTTGAATTCAAAATCTAAATTAATTCATTCCTTCACCAAATTAAAAAGCCCACTCCAAATTCTAAAATCAAAAAATAGGAAGTGTATAAATAGAAGCTAGTTTGATTTAGATAGGACTTTTGAACTTTTACTTTTACTCTCATTTTTAGAATTTTCAATTCTTGTGAATTGTTACTTTGGATCTCTGAGAATTGGTAAGGAGAATTGATCTCTCTTCTTCCTTGTTCTTGCTTTTACACTCTTTACTTCTTGTCTTGGATCTTGGGTGGAGAATTGAAGAAATTCTGTTTCAATCTCACCTTGAGATCTCTCTGTTTATTTTTCTGCATAATTCTAGAAACTATGATTTGAATCTAAATTCTGTTTACTGCTTTCTTCTACTCTTCTGGAATTTATTCTTCTACTTCTTTTGCAATTGTTCTTGGTTGGATCAAGGAAGGAATTGAGATCTAGACTTGTTCTCTAGTCTCCTCCAACCCTGAGATCTTTAATTTCTCTTGAACTATTGCAATTGAGTTATATTTTGCTTTCTGTTTGGATTTTCAAGCAATTGTTCTCTTCTGTTTAGATCTGTTGCAATTTTAATTCATATTCCACTTCTCTGATTTATGCCATTTTACTTTCTCTTGTTTAATTTCTGCAATCCCAACTCCCAAATCCTTTTATGATTCAAGCCATTTACATTTCTTGCACTTTAAGCTTCAACTATTTACGTTTCTTGCAATTTAAGTTTCTGCAATTTACATTACTTGCACTTTAAGATTCAGTTCCTTTAATTCCTCTGCACTTTAAATTTCTATCAATTACCCCCCTCCCTTTAAATTTCATGCAATTTAGCTTGTATTGGATACAAATCACTCAAATCAACTCTTGTTCGCTTGACTAAATCAACCACCTAACTAAAATTGCTCAATCCTTCAATCCATATGGGATCGACCTCACTCATGTGAGTTATTATTACTTGATGCGACTCGGTCCACTTGCCGGTGAGTTTTGTGTTGGATCGTTTTCCACACATCAAGTTTTTGGCGTTGTTGCTGGGGATTGATTAGATTGACAATGATTAAGGAAGGTGGAGGTCTAGATCAAGCACTTTTTCTTTTCTGTTTCTTTAATTTTTGGCTAACATACTAACTATTTGAATTTTTGCTTAAGCTAATTAAAACCTCACTTTAGCAATAGAGTGAAGTTTTACTGGTTTTTCTGGTTTTGTGTGATTTTTATTTTTTGTTTGTATGTCAGGGACAAGGGGAGCTATACCCACCTTTTGTGAACAAGACGAAAGAACCCTCAGGAGATTAAGAAAAGAAGCAAGAGGGAAAAGTGTTGTTGGAGAGGAAAAATCAGAGGAAGAGTTCCAGGAAATAGAGGAACACTCAACAAACCCAACAAATCCACCAGCAGGAGCAGCCAACAACAACAACAATCCACCACAAAGAAGAGTTTTGGCTTCCTATACATTTGCAAATCCTAGACATTATGGGAGTAGCATTCTTATCCCAAATGTTAATGCAAACAACTTTGAACTGAAGCCACAGCTCATCACCTTGGTTCAAAACAACTGCTCCTATGGAGGAGGACCACTTGAAGATCCAAACCTACACTTATCCATTTTTCTGAGAATTTGTGATACTGTCAAAACCAATGGTGTACATCCTGACATTTACAAGCTGCTGTTATTTCCATTTTCCCTCAGAGACAAAGCTACTCAATGGTTGGAATCCTTTCCAAGAGATAGCATCAACAATTGGGAAGATCTAGTGAGCAAGTTCCTTGCCAAGTTTTACCCGCCTCAGAGGATTATTAGGTTGAAGACTGAAGTACAAACATTCACACAGATGGAGACTGAACCTCTCTATGAGGCATAGGAGAGATACAAGGCTCTAATTAGGAAGTGCCCTCCTGAAATGTTCAATGAATGGGACATATTGCAGAATTTTTATGAAGGCTTGACATTGAAAGCTTAGGAGGCTCTAGATCACTCAGCCGGGGGCTTTTTACAATTGATGAAGACTGCAGAGGAGGCCTAAAATCTCATTAATATGGTGGCTAATAACCAATATTTCTTTGCTCACCAAAGGCATCACCAACCATTACAAAGGAAAGGAGTGATGGAGTTGGAAGGAGTGGACTCAATCCTAGCTCAAAACAAAATGATGCAGTAGCAAATTCAGCAACAATTTGAGCAAATGGCCAAGAGAATTGATAGCCTCCAAGTTACAGTAGTAAATACAAGCCAGCCATCAACCACATGGGGGCAAAGTGAAGAAGCTTGTGAAGATCAATAGCAAGAACAAGTGAATTACATGCACAATCAAGGCTATGGACACAATGAGGTTTATGGTGACACTTACAACCCCTCTTGGAAGAACTACCCCAACCTCAGATGGGGAGACAATCACACTCAGACTCAACAGCCATGGAAAAAAAATTCAAACCAAAACAGTTGGAAAAACACAAACTACAACAACCAGCAGAATAATAACCAAAATACATACAGGAAACCCCAAAACACTTACCATCAACCCTCAACATCTCACAACCAACCAATCTCACAAGACTCTCAGAGGATCACCAATTTGGAGCTCTTAATGGAGAAAATGATGAAGCACCAAGAGATGACAACAAAGAACCAGGAAGCTTCTATGAAGAATATGGAGAGGCAGATTTGACAGCTTTCCAAGCAAATTGCTATTGAGAGACCATCAAGCTCATTATCAAGCAACACCATTCCTAATCCAAAAGAGGAGTGCAAAGCTATACAGCTAAGGAGTGGAAAGACATTGGTGGACAAGAAAGACGCAACCAAGAAAGCTATGGACAGCAACAAAGAGCCAACAAAGAAAGAGGAAGCCAACAAGGATGCAACAGCAAGCAAATATACCCCAGAGAAGCTCAAAGAAAAGGAAGATCAGCCGCAAATCTCAAGGAAAGGGAAGGAAGTAATGGAAGAACTAACCAAGGAACAAAGGCAGGGAGTAAACTTCACACCTCCACTTCCATACCCCCAAAGGTTCAACAAGGAGACTAAGGACCAACACTTCCCTAAATTTCTTAAAGTCTTCAAGAAATTGGAGATAAACACTCCACTGGCTGAGGCACTAGAGCAGATACCTCTATATGCAAAGTTCTTGAAAGAGCTTATCAACAAAAAGAGGAGTTGGCAAGAGAAGGAAACAGTGCTTCTCACTGAAGAATGTAGTGCCGTGATTCAAGGGGGTATCCCACCAAAGCTCAAAGATCCAAGGAGTTTTGTAGTTTCATGTACCATAGGCAAGATGACCTTAGACAAAGCTCTCTGTGACCTTGGTGCTAGTATTAATCTGATGCCATTATCAATGATGAGAAAGCTTGCCATAGAAGAACTCAAACCTACCAGGATGTCTTTGGTAATGGTTGACAAATCAATCAAGACACCCAATGGCATTGTGGAAAATCTATTAGTAAAGGTTGGGGAGTTTATCTTCCCTGCAGACTTTGTAATTTTGGATACAGAAGAAGAAGAAAACAATTCAATCATCTTGGGAAGGCCATTTCTAGCCACAGCCAGAGCTATTATTGATGTAGAGAAGGGAGAGATGATCTTCAGGGTGCACAATGAGCAAATGGTCATCAATGTCTTCAAATCAATGCAACATCCCCCTGAACAAGAGAACTACATGAAGGTGGATATGATAGAAAGTCTCGTAGAGAAAATGTTAGAAGCCACTTGTCATGAGCTACAGGACGAAGAAGTAGAGGAGGAACAAGAAGAGGAAGTGGCAGAAATCTCCAGTGAAGATAAGGAGAAGGAGAAGCCAAAACAGGAGTTGAAGCCTCTTCCCCCTCAACTCAAATACGTGTTCCTGGGAGAAGAAGAGGCCCTGCTAGTGATCATTAACTCCTCCTTGAATATGGAAGAAGAAATAAGGTTGATTGAAGTGTTGAAAACTCACAAAACAGCCTTGGGTTGGACAATTGAGGATATCAAAGGCATTAGCCCAGCCATCTGTATGCATAAAATTTTGTTAGAAGAAGAATCAAAGCCTGTGGTTCAACCCCAAAGAAGGCTCAACCCATCCATGAAGGAGGTAGTTCAAAAAGAAGTCATGAAGCTATGGAATGCTGGGATCATTTTTCCAATCTATGACAGCTCATGGGTGAGCCCGGTTCAAGTTGTACCGAAAAAGGGAGGAATGACAGTCATCACCAATGAGAAGAATGAGTTGATCCCCACCAGGACAGTGATTGGATAGAGAATATGCATAGACTTGATAAACCACTATTTTATGGTTTATCTTGTGCTCAATTGAGTGGTTTTTATCTACTCTTTACCCACTTATTCATACTATTTGCATGGTTTTACATTTGCCTTCCTAATTATGTGCTTTGATTGAAAACATGCTTCTTTGATCTTATATTTGCTTATTATTAATCCTCTCTTATTACCATTAGATGCCTTGATATGTATGTTAAGTGTTTTCAGATATTATAAGGCAGGAATGGCTTGGAGGATGGGAAGAAAGCATGCAAAAGTGGAAAGAATGCAAGAAGTTGGAGAAATTGCTAAGCTGTCCAGCCTGACCTCTCTGCACTCAAACGGCTATAACTTTAGCTACAGAGGTCCAAACGACGCGGTTTCAGTTGCATTGGAAAGCTAACGTCCGGGGTTTCGATTTGATATATAATATGCTATAGTTCCCCTGATGCTAGGCGACGCGACCGCGTGATCCATGCGGCCGCATTGCAAGTGACGGAAATCAGCGCAAATGAATTCGCAACCAGCGAATTCTGGGCTATTTTTGACCCAGTTCTCGGCCCAAGAAAACACAGATTAGAGACTATAAAGTAGAGGAATGCATCCATTCATAAGGAGGCTCTATAAGTCACTTCTCATGATTTAGATTTAGTTTGGAGAGAGGTTCTCTCCTCTCTCT
This sequence comes from Arachis ipaensis, assembly GCF_000816755.2. Classification (NCBI taxonomy): domain Eukaryota; kingdom Viridiplantae; phylum Streptophyta; class Magnoliopsida; order Fabales; family Fabaceae; genus Arachis; species Arachis ipaensis. The sequence continues at coordinate 70,956,637 of NC_029787.2, forward strand.
CTTAGGATTTAGGACTTCTCTTAGTTTTAGGAGTAACTCTCAATCCCAGGTTCTTTATTTTTATTTATTTTCCCAATTTAGTTTATGAAGTGTTCGAGATTACTTGAATTAATATTATTTGAGGTATTTCAGTTATTATTGTTCTCTTTTGTTTACATGATTATTGCTTCCCATCTGAAGGCATTCTTATTCCAGTAGATTTACTTTTCCCTTTTGGTTTTGGTTAAGAAATCAGTAACTCAGGAGTTATCCAACTTAATAGCATAATTGTTAATTGTTATCTTGCCAATTGAATTGAACTTCAATAATCCCAATCTTTTCTTAGGAAATAAATAGGATTCGAAGATCAAACTAATTTGTCCCTTGACTTTCCTTTACTTTAGTAAAGGATTGATTAAGTGGAATTAAGATTCAATTTTCATTATCATTGATAAGGATAACTTGGTCTGGACTTCCAATTTCTCTTACCTTGCCAAGAGTTTAGTTTACAGTTATTTATTTATTTTTATTGCTCGAAAATATACCTGTGCGCATTGCCCAACTTCCAAAACCCCCAATTTACAATCTTCATAACCAATAATAAGAACATACTTCCCTGTAATTCCTTGAGAAGACGACTCGAGGTTAAATACTCGGTTATCAATTTTAAAAGGGGTTTGTTACTTGTGACAACCAAAATGTTTGTACGAAGGGATTTTTGTCGGTTTAGAGACTATATCTACAACGCGACTGTTTTTATGTCATTCTTTACTGGCAAAAATCCTAATGTCAAAATGGCGCCGTTGCCGGGGAATTGTAAACGTGTGCCTTATTATTGGTTATTGTAAATATTTTATTTTTGCTTGTTTATTTGTTTTTATTTTTGTTTTTATTTTTGCTTTTTCTTAAGTTAAGAGGTTATTTGTTTTTATTTTAAAATTTTTATTTTTCAAAAATCAAATTTCAAAATTCAAATTTAAAAATTTTCAAAATTCAAATTTAAAAAAAAAATTTCAAATTTCAAAATTCAAATTTCAAAAATTTAAAATTCAAAATTTCAAAATTTAAAATTTCAAAATTTAAATTCAAAATTTAAATAACCTTTTAATTTAAATTTATTTTTATTTTCATTTTTAATTTTTATTTTGCTACTATGAACTCTCACCCCTTTGGCTTTGAGTCTGGTTACAATTATGTTGCAGGAAGAAGAAATTATAATGAGAACAGGCATCAAGGTTGGAACAATCAAAGATGGGAGGAGGCACAAGGACTTGATCAATCCTCATGGCAACAACCACCTCCAATGGACTATCAACAACCACCACCATACGCCTATGAACCCTTTCCTCAACATAACTTTGGACCACCAAACTCACAAGCCCATTTCCGCCATTCACCTCCATATGACCCTAACCCTCAACCACCATACCAACCACCTTATGAGCCATATGAACCATATATAGAACCACCCCACATCATCCTTCACAACATTCAAGTGGGTAAATTCATATCCCATAGCTTTCTAATCCAACTTGAATATGGGCTACTGGAGACGGATGGTCAACTTAGAGCTCTTTGTGATATTAAGAGTAAGAGGAAGATGGCCAGTGGTAAGAATCATCTTGCAAGGTTCATCATGGTTGGAAGCTTCAAGTTTAAACGCAAAGGTTGGTATAAAGCTCAACTGCATGGGTCTAGGAAGCTGTTTGGTCACTGCAGTGAGAATTCAGATCACCTTTCACCCGGCTGGAAAAATGCAGATCGAAATAAAAACGGGTGTAAAAGTAAAGTTTGGGATCCTGGAATCTGTTCTGGCATTTGTCACCCCGGGAGCCTAAGAATCTGTTTGAAGCTTCTTAAGGGCTTTACATGCTTATTTTGGGACCCCGGAGGTTACTGGAAATACAAACATTGGTGGAGATTCCTGGATGAGTTCAAGCATAAGCCACCATAACAGGAAGCTTATCAAATGTCCAACTTAAGGACTTTAACTAAAAGTGCTAGGTGGGAGACAACCCACCATGGTATGATCGTCCTTTTTTATTTTTTTATTGTTTTTGAGTTTTATTTTATTTTGTTATATTGAACCTGGAGTTTTGCATCACATTCATATTAACACTGCATTCTGCATTTTTCAGATTACAAAAAAAAAAAAAAAAGCGAGCACACGACGCCACCGCATCAGCGACGCGTCCGCGTCGCAAGGAGATGAGAGAATAATGAATTGAACAGAAAGTTACATAGGAGCAAGGCTGGAGGCGTGCCAGTGGCACAATTCGTCCCACGCGACCGCATCGCTGACGCGTCCGCGTCGCAGGGGAATACTGGCCGCGTGACCTGGATTTCGACGTCAAAAGGTGCATGGCCGAAAGTTGAGCTGGAGTTGGGCTGGAATCGTGCTGAAAGCCCAAACCTCACCACGCGAACGCGTGCCCCATGCGTCCGCGTCATATCCCCATGATGGCCACTCACGCGATCGCGTCCCCCACGCGACCGCGTCACCCTGGATTTTGGCAATACTGAGTTTTGAACAGAGAGTTGTGCGACCACGAGGCTGCACTCGCGCCACTAGCACAAATTGAGTCAGGCGATCGCGTGCCCCACGCGTGCGCGTCACCCAACCTTATTACGCACCACGCGACCGCGTCACTAGCGTCGCACAACCTATCCAGATTAGTGCCAATTTTCTTATCTTTTCTTTTCTAATCCTAATTTCTCCCTTCTCTCTCCTTTCTCACTTTCTTTTTCTTCTTCTCATCCTTTTTCTCTCTCATTCTATTTTATTTAATTTATTTGCATACTTTCATTCATTGCATTATTTTCATTGGTGTTAGAAATTTATTTGGGTCATTATTTTTCTATATTTTTGGATTATTAAAATGGTTTGACAATTATATATTACTTTTTAAGGGGTTGCTTGCATGTTCAATTTAATACTTTTAAATAGCTTATTTACTATGCATGCTATGTGTTTGTGAAAAAGCCCATATGCCATTATGCACTTCTCTATTTTACTTTATACTATTCAATGCTTGCTTTTCATAAACTCCCTTTACTATTTTATTAAATTGAATATAATTGTCAATACAAACATGGTGATTTATTACAAGTAATGCTTGGTCTATGCTACTCATGCCCTTTGCCGGCATGCCAATAAACACCTTGCATTCACTTGCCCTTATATGCACTAGCTATTTTTCATTGCTGGCTTTTCACATGTACTCGAGAGCATGTATTAATGTCAATTACATCCTAATGTGCATCCATCACCACTCTTCCATTCTCTTCCTTGCTATATATCTATTTGAATTTAATTTACTTTCTCTTCCCTTCTTCAGGATGGCCACCAAGGAAGGAAAGGAGAAAGCTACTCCTAAACCGCTGGTAAGGAAAGGAACAAAAAAAAAAGAGCCCAGCTGAGAAACCACAACCCCCATCCACTTGCACATCTTAGCACGCACCGAGGACGGTGCAATCTTTAAGTGTGGGGAGGTCGATACCGATCTCCATGGGTTAGTTATTTCCTAATTCAACACCAACATTTTATTTTATTTATTAGTTCATTGTTGCATTTGCATATTTGTTTGATTTTATGCATTTAGTTACTACTTGGTTAAAGTAATAAATTTCTTTTAAGACCCTATTTTTGAAAAATTTCACTAATTTAAATTAAAAATTAAAATTTTCTATGTGTTAAATTTGTTTGAAGTTATAATTGGAACATGGTTTTTGAGCTAAAAAACACACAACCTATGAGATTTGAGCTTATTTACATGGTTACATTGTTTAACCATAAATATTTTATTCCTGTGTGTTCCCTTCTCTATGATTGTAATCTATATTTTGTTCCAATCTATATGTCCAATATTTAGTATATTTACATGCTTGCATATGATTGAGGCCATTATTTGATTTTAGCTCACTTATCCCAAATAAGCCTACCCTTTAAATCACCCTTGTCAGCCACTTTGAGCCTTTTTTAATCCCCATTTGTTTTGTATTTTACCACATCACTAACCTTAAGCAGAAAAACAATTAAATATCCCAATTGAATCTTTGGTTAGCTTAAGATAGGGATTGTGCAACAATTAAGTGCGGGAAAACTGTGGGAACATAGGTTAATAAAGGAATGTGTCATGTTTATAACTTATTTGAATATTGGGAATTTGGGAACCTACTCATGAAAAACCAAAATAGAAAAATAATAGAAAATCCATGTGCATTGATAAGTTATGTTTATTTCTCTACAAAAAAAAAGAGAAAAAGAGAAAAAGAAAAAAATATATAATATAGATAAATAAATAAGGGGACAAAATTACCCCAATGTTAAGTTAATGAAAAATCAATGCACATGTGATAAATTAAAAAGAAAAATTTGGTACATGAGTATGGGAATCATACAAAAGTGGGAATTATGGGTAGCTAGGTATGATTTTAAAGTTATATAGAGTGTATGTATGTTAGGTGAGAGCTTGACTAGTCAAAGATTCAATTTATAAAGCTCACTTAGCCATATATATACCTTTACCCTTACCTTAGCCCCATTACAACTTTGAAAAAAAGACCTCATAATGTTTGCATTGGTATATTAAATTTTGTTAATTGGTTAGATGAAGAACAAAGTTTTAGAAAGCATGATTAGAGAAGACTAGAGTGAATTACCCTATACACTTGAGATATTAGAGTGATATACACTTCCAGTGAGGGTTCAACGCTTAAATTCTATGTCCCCTGCTTTCATGAGCTGTCTTCTTACAGGTTCACTTGCTTTTTATTGTATGATTTGAATTAGTGGAAATTGGTTTGTATTTGTCTTGAAGAACTTATGTACTCTTAACCAAGTAAGTAAAAGCATTTAGCATGTAGTTGCATTCATAGGTTGCATTTCATACCATTCCTCTTCATCTTTATAGTTTCTCTTGAACTTAGCATGAGGACATGCTAGTGTTTAAGTGTGGGGAGGTTGATAAACCATTATTTTATGGTTTATCTTGTGCTCAATTGAGTGGTTTTTATCTATTCTTTACCCACTTATTCATACTATTTGCATGGTTTTACATTTGCCTTCCTAATTATGTGCTTTGATTGAAAACATGCTTCTTTGATCTTATATTTGCTTATTATTAATCCTCTCTTATTACCATTAGATGCCTTGATATGTGTGTTAAGTATTTTCAGATATTATAAGGCAGGAATGGCTTGGAGGATGGGAAAAAAGCATGCAAAAGTGGAAGGAATGCAAGAAGTTGGAGAAATTGCTAAGTTGTCCAGCCTGACCTCTCTGCACTCAAACAACTATAACTTTAGCTACAGAGATCCAAACGACGCGGTTCCAGTTGCGTTGGAAAGCTAACGTCCGGGGCTTCGATTTGATATATAATATACTATAGTTCCCCTGACGCTAGGCGACGCGACCGCGTGATTCATGCGGCCGCGTCGCAAGTGACGGAAATCAGCGCAAATGAATTCGCAACCAGCAAATTCTGGGCTATTTTTGACCCAGTTCTCGGCCCATGAAAACACAGATTAGAGGCTATAAAGTGGAGGAATGCATCCATTCATAAGGAGGCTCTCATAAGTCACTTCTCATGATTTAGATTTAGTTTGGAGAGAGGTTCTCTCCTCTCTCTCTTAGGATTTAGGACTTCTCTTAGTTTTAGGAGTAACTCTCAATCCTAGGTTCTTTATTTTTATTTATTTTTCCAATTTAGTTTATGAACTGTCCCAGATTACTTGAATTAATGTTATTTGAGGTATTTCAGTTATTATTGTTCTCTTTTATTTACATGATTATTGCTTCCCATCTGAAGGCATTCTTATTCCAGTAGATTTACTTTTCCCTTTTGGTTTTGGTTAAGAAATCAGTAACTCAGGAGTTATCCAACTTAACAGCATAATTGTTAATTGTTATCTTGCCAATTGAATTGAACTTCAATAATCCCAATCTTTTCTTAGGAAATAAATAGGATTTGAAGATCAAACTAATTAGTCCCTTGACTTTCCTTTACTTTAGTAAAGGATTGATTAAGTGGAATTAAGATACAATTTTCATTATCATTGATAAGGATAACTTGGTCTGGACTTCCAATTTCTCTTACCTTGCCAAGAGTTTAGTTTACAGTTATTTATTTATTTTTATTGCTCAAAAATATACCTGTGCGCATTGCCCAACTTCCAAAACCCCCAATTTACAATCTTCATAACCAATAATAAGAACATACTTCCCTGCAATTCCTTGAGAAGACGACCCGAGGTTAAATACTCGGTTATCAATTTTAAAAGGGGTTTGTTACTTGTGACAACCAAAACATTTGTACGAAGAGATTTTTGTCGGTTTAGAGACTATATCTACAACGCGACTATTTTTATGACATTCTTTACTGGCAAAAATCCTAACATCAAGACTATAGGAGATTGAATGATGCTACAAGGAAAGATCACTTCCCTCTACCCTTCATTAATCAAATGTTGGAGAGATTGGCAGGCCATGCTTACTACTACTTCCTAGATGGATACTATGGGTACAATCAAATAGTGGTGGATCCCAAGGATCAAGAGAAGACTTCCTTCACATGTCCATTTGGAGTTTTTGCCTACAGGAGGATGCTCTTTGGGCTATGCAATGCCCCAGCCACCTTCCAAAGGTGTATGCTTTCCATTTTTTCTGATATGGTAGAAAAATTTTTAGAAGTCTTCATGGATGATTTTTCTGTCTTTGGCAATTCATTTAACACTTGCTTGCATCATTTAACTCTTGTTTTGAAAAGATGCTAAGAAACTAACCTGGTATTGAATTGGGAGAAATGCCATTTCATGTTTCCTAAAGGGATAGTTCTTGGGCATAAAGTGTCATGCAAAGGTATAGAGGTTGATAAAGCTAAAATAGAAATTATTGAAAAACTTCCTATACCTGTTAATGTGAAAGCAATAAGGAGTTTTCTTGGGCATGCTGGCTTTTACAGGAGGTTCATGAAAGATTTTTCAAAAATAGCAAAACCATTGAGCAATTTACTAATAATTGATACCCCCTTCATCTTTGATGACAACTGTAAACATGCCTTTGAAACTTTAAAGAGAAAACTCATTACAGCACCAATTATCACACCCCCTGACTGGAACTTAACTTTTGAACTTATGTGTGATGCAAGTGACCTTGCTATTGGTGCTGTGCTTGGGCAAAAGAGAGACAAGTTGCACCATGTCATATATTATGCCAGCAAGGTGTTAAATGAAACACAGAAAAATTATACCACTACTGAGAAAGAGCTTTTGGCAATTGTATATGCATTTGATAAGTTTAGGCAATACCTGATTGGTTCAAAGGTCATACTATATACTGACCATGCTGCTCTCAAGTATTTAATGTCTAAACAGGATTCAAAGCCAAGGCTTATTAGGTGGGTGCTGCTGCTACAAGAATTTGACATTGAAGTGAGAGATAGGAAGGAAAGTGAAAATCAAGTAGCAGATCATTTATCAAGAATACCACAAGAGGCCAATCAAGATAGACCACAATAAGTAAATGAGAATTTCCCTGATGAGCACCTTTTCCAAGTTCAACAAGCACCTTGGTTTGCTGACATAGCAAATTACAAAGTGGGAAGGAAGATACCCCAAGAATTCTCCAAGCAACAAGTGAAGAAGCTACTCAATGAAGCAAGAAAGTTCTTATGGGACGAACCGTTTTTATTCAAGAGATGCTCTAATGGAATGATTAGGAAGTGTGTCGCTGAAAATGAAATGAAAGATATATTGTGGCATTGTCATGGTTCAGCATATGGTGGACACTTTGGACCAGAGAGGACAGCTGCCAAAATACTGCAGAGTGGATTCTACTGGCCAACAATCTTCAAGGATGCCAGGGAGTTTGTTCACCAGTGTAATGAATGCCAAAGGGCTGGAGGATTGACAAAAAAGAACGAAATGCCTCAAAATTTCATTCTTGAAGTGGAGCTATTTGATCTTTGGGGCATAGATTTCATCTAACCATTCCCCCCTTCTTACTCCTTCAGATACATCTTGGTAGAAGTGGAATATGTCTCAAAGTGGGTGGAAGCAATAGCCACAACCACATGTGATGCACAAATTGTTCTTCAATTCCTAAAGAAGCACATTTTTACTAGATATGGAGTACCTAAAGGACTTATAAGTGATGGTGGTGGACATTTTTGTAACAAGCAGATGGAGAAACTCCGTCACAAATACGGAGTGATCCATAAAGTAGCTACACCATACCACCCTCAAACTAATGGCCAGGCTGAGCTTGCAAACAGAGAATTGAAGAGGATCTTAGAGAAGACTGTGGGAGCAACCAGGAAAGATTGGGCCAGAAAATTAGAAGATGCACTTTGGGCATACAGGACAGCATTCAAGACCCCTATTGGGAAGTCACCTTTTCAGCTGTTATATGGCAAATCTTGTCACCTCCCTGTAGAGCTTGAACATAAAGCTTTTTGGGCCACTAAACTTCTCAACCTTGATTCTCAAGCAGCAGGGGAGAAGAGGCTGCTACAACTAAATGAGTTGTATGAGTTTAGGCTAGAAGCTTATGACAATGCCAAGATATACAAGAAAAAGGCCAAGAGGTGGCATGACAAGAAGATCTCAAGGAAGGAGTTCAAACCAGGACACCAAGTACTCCTGTATAACTCCAGGCTCAAAATTTTTCCTGGCAAGCTCAAATCCAAATGGACTGGCCCTTACTTGGTGACAAAGGTTCTCTCTTATGGAAGCCTTGAATTACTAGATGAGGCAACAAAAAGTCAGGTCACAGCAAATAGGCACAGAGCAAAGCCGTATTTAGGAGGTCAATGGAACAAGGAAAAGGAGGTTCAGAACTTAAACTGACCAAAGAATGAAAGATGTCAAGCTAGTGATAATAAAGAAGCGCTTGTTGGGAGGCAACCCAACCTGAGGTAGTTTCTTTTCATAGCTATTTTAATGAAAAGGTTAATTAGCTTTATCTATATTGCAAGAAGCTAAGTTTGGTGTTTCACACCAAAACAATCTAAGGAGAATGAAGGATTTTAAGTTTGGTGTTCCACCAAAAATCTCATCGTAAAACATATTCTCACCTTCTGCATAATGCTAGCTTCAAGCATTTAGATAAACTAGTTAATCATTCTACTGTTCCCTAGTTTTTAGTTCTATTACCTTTAGCAAGACAGAAGGGTCTTACATATGGTTAGTTTGTTGCATAAGAAGCATTGGCAAAGGGACTAAGTTTGGTGTTCACACACCAAAGTAAGTTCAAAAGCCCACAAATAAGCTTTGCATACTAACCAATTGCCTTAAGGGCTTGAGAAGCAAGCAACTTTTGAGACTCATGCAGGATATGGCCAACATCTGAAAACAATATGCATTATGACTCAAAAGGGACACAACAGAAGGAAGAATGAAAAGCTGCAACCCAATAGGTTGTATTTACACTTTATCTTTATTGTTGTGAAATGTTTCAATTTAGAGATCCCTTAGCTTCATGTCTAGCTAAAGTGTTCATTTAGTTGCAAGTGAGAATTTTTTCTAAAGAAAGTAATCTGCATAATCTTGTCATCCTTCATTTTCTTAGAGTTTGTTTTGTTTCCCTGCTTCTTGAAAAAGAGAAAAAAAATGGTTGATTTAGAAAAGTAATTGTTCAATGTTGCAAAAGTTAGAATGAAAGTTAGTGGTGGTAGGTGTTTGATTCAATTGTTAGCTCACAAAATAAATACTGCATAATGACATGTTCCTTGAAGCCTAAGATAGTTTGCTGCTATAATCTTTCAATTAATGAAAGTCCCTTGAGAATGAATCAAAACAAAAAGAAAAAGAAAAAGAAAAGCCAAGAATTGGCAAAGAAACAAACAATAAGGCTAGACACCAATAGCTTGGACCTTAGGACACATGCCTGTGGTATTTTTGTACTAGGATATGCTTGGACAAGTAGGTTCTAAGGAGTATTTCAAAACTTGTCCACTTAGATCAACTGATTTGGGATTGCCAACTAAAAGTCCACAATAAAGAGCAACCTAGCTACAAAACATTTAGTGATCCAAAGAGATGCTGGGCATCAATGATCCTAGGAAGAAAATGTGAGCCATGTGTTTGTGGTGAAGAAATATTGAGCAAAACTAAGCCAAAGGCTGCTGCAACATTTGTCACAAAGCCTTCAATGAACAATAAGCTCTAAGCACAAATAAAGAAGGAAAAGCTAGCAAGGGATTAAGCAAAAAGTAAAGCATTATAGCAGCAACCTTAGTGAATCTTTGAGGAAACATATCTTATGTAACAGCAAGTAATAAATGAGCTATCATTGTCTACATAAAACCCCATGAACCAAGTTCAACTATCTGCTAAATAAGAACATGCATACTTCTCTGTTTCAATTCATTTTCTCTTATGATTAGTGCTTGCTTGGGGACAAGCAAGTTTTAAGTTTGGTGTTGTGATGACAAGTCATCATATGCTAGCTTTTCAAGTAAATTTCACTTGTTTCATTAGTTTTTATGCACTTTCTTGCATTGTAAGTTAGTAATTTGGAGTGGAATTGCATGGTTTCTTTGAATCAATCAACCACCCTTTAATTGGCACAAAATCATAGGGTTTAAGCTTGAATTAATTGATTTTTAAATGAATTTTAAACCTTGTGAATTTGGTGATACTTTGATTAGTTGTTTTGATTTTTTGTAGGTGAAGAAAAGAAAAAAAAAGAAAAGCATGCCCAAAGGAAACAAAAAGTGTAGCCAAAGAAAGAAAGAAAGCATGGCTTAAGGAGGAGTAAAGCGTGGCACATACAAAGAGCAAGAGCCTAAAGCTCTTGCCAAGAGCCTAGAGCTCTTGTAGAGAGCTTTACTTCAAAGGCCAAAGGCCAAGCAAGGGGAGAGCTAGGCTCTCCACAAGAACCGAGCCCTACATATCAAGGAGGGAGCAAGGCAAAATTTTCAAAGCTCAGCTCTCCCCAAGAGCTTTTTCGGGCTTGCCTCAAGGAAATTCAAGGAAAAATAATTTGCCAAAGCACTCCACAAGTTTCGAACTCAAGACCAAGGGGGAGGGGGGCAGCACTATCTCACAAGAAAAAAAGCCAAAATTGGCTTGTTTTCATTCCATGGGAATCGAACCCGGGGCCTCAAGGAAGCAAAAGAGATTGCGCTACTTTGGTGCCAAGAAAGAGAAGCCCAGCAATGCTTCCCCAAGGATTCGAACTTGGGACCTCACCAAAGACAAGGAGCAAGCTCAGCTCTTGCCAAGAGCTGAGCGTTACTTCCCTTGCCACATAAAGAATGATGCGCACACTTGACACGGACTAGGGAGCTTGATGCGCACAATTGACACGGCCATGGAAGACTTGGTGCGCAACACACATGCAACACCAAGACTCAGCTCTCCCCAAGAACCGAGCTTGACCCTGGGAGCAACACATGGGCCGAAAAGCAATTGAAGTGGAATAATCACACCAAAGCTCAGCTCTCCACATGAACCGAGCTTGATCCTGGGAGCAAAACATGGGCTGAAATTTTGAATTAAAAATCCAAATTAATTCATTCCTTCACCAAATTAAAAAGCCCACTCCAAATTCTAAAATCCAAAAATAGGAAGTGTATAAATAGAAGCTAGTTTGATATAGATAGGACTTTTGAACTTTTACTTTTACTCTCATTTTTAGAATTTTCAATTCTTGTGAATTGTTACTTTGGATCTCTGAGAATTGGGAAGGAGAATTGATCTCTCTTCTTCCTTGTTCTTGCTTTTACACTCTTTACTTCTTGTCTTGGATCTTGGGTGGAGAATTGAAGAAATTCTGTTTCAATCTCACCTTGAGATCTCTCTGTTTATTTTTCTGCATAATTCTAGAAACTGTGATTTGAATCTAAATTCTGTTTACTGCTTTCTTCTACTCTTTTGCAATTTATTCTTCTACTTCTTTTACAATTGTTCTTGGTTGGATCAAGGAAGGAATTGAGATCTAGACTTGTTCTCTAGTCTCCTCCAACCCTGAGATCTTTAATTTCTCTTGAACTATTGCAATTGAGTTACATTTTGCTTTCTGTTTGGATTTTCAAGCAATTGTTCTCTTCTGTTTAGATCTGTTGCAATTTTAATTCATATTCCACTTCTCTGATTTATGCCATTTTACTTTCTCTTGTTTAATTTCTGCAATCCCAACTCCCAAATCCTTTTATGATTCAAGCCATTTACATTTCTTGCACTTTAAGCTTCAGCTATTTACGTTTCTTGCAATTTAAGTTTCTGTAATTTATATTACTAGCACTTTAAGATTCAGTTCCTTTAATTCCTCTGCACTTTAAATTTCTGTCAATTACCCCTCTCCCTTTAAATTTCATGCAATTTAGCTTCTGTTGGATACAAATCACTCAAATCAACTCTTGTTCGCTTGACTAAATCAACCACCTAACTAAAATTGCTCAATCCTTCAATTCCTGTGGGATCGACCTCACTCATGTGAGTTATTATTACTTGATGCGACCCGGTCCACTTGCCGATGAGTTTTGTGTTGGATCATTTTCCACACATCAGAGGTTCACATAAAGTTCTTATTCCTGGTAAAAATTCTGCTAAATAATTAAGTCATTCTAGGAATTTCTATAGGTATTTTTGTCAATAATCTCATCTAAAAAATTTTCTGCGAATTCAACAGATCTTTTAATTGGATTAATTGTTCTTTGAAACATTTTATACCCTAAAAATCTTACTCTTCTTATAAATATTTTTATTGTCTTTTCAAATAAGACAAGACCATTTTCTTTTATAATATTCATGAACTTTTCTAGGTGCTGAATATGTTGATTGATTCTTTAGAGTATACAAGTACGTCATCTAAGTAAACTATAGTAAAATCTACATATGATAAAAAAAATATTATTCATAATTTCTTGAAACTCACTTGGTACATTTTTTAATCCTTGGTGTAAGAACCGCGACTAATCAACCGGTTAATTAAGTAATTAATTGCCCAAATTAAAATTCAAAAATTTAGAGTGAGAATTTGAGGATTTAAAGGTGATTTTCAGACTCAGTAGGTCTTTTTGAGTCAGAAAATGTGCTTTTTGCGAAAAACCGTAAAAAACTGCGAACCGGCAGTTGTACCGGTTGAACCGGTTCAAGTTTGCCTGGTACCGCATGAGAAAAAGTAAAAAACGGCAAAAGCATTAGAAAAATGTTAGAAATAGAAAATCGGGCGTTAATTTTAAAGGTTTGGCCCGATGTTGGGCCAAACGGTCTAAAAACGCTAACGGGTTGGACCGGGCCCAAGTTGGGCCCAAGCCCAATATATAAAAGGTTCATTAATGAACCCATTTCTAGCACACACACACACACAAACACAACACTCATGCTGAAAAGAGAAAGGGGAGGAGAGGAAGAAGAAACACTATTCACCTCCTTCTTCTTTAGCTAATATCTTGAGCTACGGTGCTCCGATTTGCGTGCCATCAGCAGCTACGTGTTCCTTGTGAAGAGCTCTACAAAACCCATATAAGAAACTGGTAAGGAAAGCTCGAATCCCTCTCAGTTTCTCTCCTCAAAATTTTGGGTTTATAGGGTTTGTGCCTAATGAGTTTTTGTGATTTTTGGTGTTTAGGTTTGCTCTAATCCTTGCTTAGCCTTGGATTCTTGCTAGTAAATCTGTGGGAGAAGGTAAGAGCCATTAAATTTTCATGAATTTATGTATAATTAGAACCCTAGGTTGATTTGAGGTGATTTATATGTATATAGTTGGATTATTGTGGCTTTGGGAGCTCTTAGAACTTATTTGTGCTTATTGGAGTGGAATTGAAAGCTTGGATTGTGGTTGAAAGCTTCTTTGTGCTAAATTGAAGTTTTGGTGCATAAAGGGAATCGGCCAAGGTATGGTTTCGATTTTCTCTATGTAGTATATAATATTCATGGACAAATAGGCTAGTGACCAATAAGATAGGTTGAACTAAAATGATGGTTGGTGTGCTAAATATTGGTGAATTGATGAATGTTGGGTTGATTGTGATACATTTTAATGATATGATGATGTTGAATGATTATATGGATTGGAAGTTGGTTCCTTATGGTAATTGTACTGTTATGATTTGTGAAATTGTGGGTTTGATGGTAATTTTGATCATAAGTGATATATAGTTGATGTTGAAATCGGGAGTAATGAAATGAGAAGGAGAATATGGTAAGGCTGGTGTATTATGGTATAACAAGTACATTTGATGAAAAATGGAGTTTTGGATGGTTTGGTATGATTTGGTATGAGTATGGTAAGATATTGTGTAAATTGTGAAGTTTGGTAAAATTGAGTTTTTGGTGAACTTTGCTTGATCATAACTTTTCCTTGATTTTCAAAACTGATTGAAATTTATTTAGAGTTAAAGATCTTTGAAAACTCTTTGAATCAGTATAAAATTTGTGAAAATTGGAATTTTGTAGAGGAAGTTATGATCCTTCAAAGTTGGTGTTAAAAATTTGAAATTCTGCAAAGTTGCAGAATTTCATGATTTCTTATATGTGCGGGCACACACCCTCGTGCGGACGCACACCCTGTAAATATTTTGACCTGTGCGGACGCACGCACCTGTGCGCACGCACAGGCAGGGAAGTCCACTCTGTTCGCAGCGCTAGCACAGCTTGTGCGCGCACATACCCAAGGAAAAACTTCAACCTGTGCGGACGCACAGATCTGTGCAGACGCACACATCGGGAAGGTCAGTCTGTTGGGGGTGCTGGCACAGGTCGTGCGAGTGAACAGACTAATTAGGTTTTGACACATGTGCGTACGCACACCCCTGTGCGTACGCACTCTCTTAAAAATTTCTTGGACGTGCGCACGCACACACCCTTGTACGGCTGCACACGTCCTGCTTCTCAAAATTTTATTGGTTTTCAACTATTCTACCTTCCTAACATAGTTGTAGGCTTCTAAAACACCATTTTTAAAATTTATGGGCTTAATTTTGAGTTTTGAAATATGGGATATAACATAAGGTTTCTAGAATACGGTTTTATGATAAATTAGAAAATGGAAGCCTAGGTTTCTGGCGTGCTGAGAATGATTTGACGTTTGGTGGAGGATGAGTGATATATGAGATAAGGAATGATGAACTTTTGACCTTGGAAACTGAGTTATGAAAGGGACAGTGGTTGAGATGAGTTGAGGACTCGGATTGAGATGATGGATCTCTGTATACTAAAAATATTTTCTGAAAACCACTGAATATTGTTTTTACTGAGAATATGAGACGCTATGCGCCTGGCAGAGACGGTGGTTGGATCCCTCCTGTCGAGGTAGCAGCGGCGGCATAAGGGCGGTGGTTCGTCCTGCATGCGTTGAGATGTGAGGTCTGTGGTAAGAGTATCCCGCTCGCATCCCTTCGGATCTATAGAGCGTACAGGCGCTGGTACTTGGACAGTGATCTGGGCACTATATCTCGGGGGTTCCCATATGAGAAATCCGAAGAGCGATGTCTCCATGGAGATGTGTCGGGTTGGCAATTGAACCGACAATGTGATATCACAGCCAGTAGGGCAGGCATTCATCATATGCATTTCCTACCTGTTTGTTTGCTTTATCAACTTGTAATTGTATGCCTAATTGAATAACATGTCTATTTGCTTACTTGATTTACTTGCCTTGTATGATTTTACTTGTGAATTACTTGTATTGTTATTAATTGTGCTTTTTACTGGGATTGAGGAGGTTTGGAGGGCGGTGGCGATTGGATCGCATGGAGGATAGGTTGGTGAAGGCTGTAGGACAGCGGTGTTTGGTTAGAATAGAAATCCCCTAAGATATATTACCTGGTTTACCTAAGTTAATGTTGGTATATTATGCTTATTTGTTTTATAATGCCTTAAGCTTGAATCTTGTGATGGATATGGAGCTTAGGATTGCCTTTGGCATCCCGGGGTCTTATATCCTACATCACTAGGCACTGTTACCATACTGAGAACCTCCGGTTCTCATACCATATCTTTGTTGTGTTTTTCAGATGCAGGTCACAACCCACCTCAGTGAGTTGCTTTGGATGGTAACAGGAGCGGAGGGTCTTGGATTCTTTTGGAGTCTTTTGGTTATCTATTTATACATCTCTCTTTTGTATTTTGTTTAGCCTAGAGGCTTGTATTATGAGAGAGAAACTTGTATAAGCTATTTTAAAACTGTCAAGTTTCTATATGGTCTGTATATGGCTAGCCGGCTTAAACTCCGCGAGTCGTGGCTAGTTTTCTTATGATATTTCACTATTATATTATTACCTTGTTTATATCACTTCTGTTTCTTATGCCTTATGATAGTACGCTTTGCGCTTCGAAATCCTGTTTTTGAGCTATATTTTTCATCGGGCTTCTAGATTATATTATTTCTTCTATATATTATACGTATGAGCTTAGAACTGTCGTGACCTCTGATTAACCTTTGCTTTACGATGCGAGGTAAGGCTTAGGCTAATTAGGGTGTTACATTTAGTGGTATCAGAGCAGTTCGTCCTCGTGAACCTGAGGGATGGACCGATTGTGCTTCATTGCATACTTTGTGTGTCTTTTCTTTGATGCTATTAGGTTATCTACTTGATATATGCATAGCATGCTTGTTTGTGAGTGCCTGTTTGGGATAATTGAAGTACTATACTTTTGATATTGAGACTAATCACCTTGATATTGATTGTTTGGTGTAGACAGGAACCCTACATGGCCACTCGCGGGCGAGGTTGAACACGTACACAAGAAAGTAGGAATGAACAACCAGCTGATAACCATGCCGAGTTCATGGCGGCCATGGCTAACTTAGCGAACACCTTGGAAGCAAATGCTGCTGCGACTCTGCAAGCTGTGCAGAGGTTAGGCCAACTGGCGGGGAATGGAAATGGGAACGGAGAAGGAAATGCCAATGATAATGCTGAGGGAAACGGCGATAACACAGAAGTAGTTCCGATGACCCTGGCAACGTTCCTCAAGGTTCATCCGCCAACTTTCTGAGGGTCCACAAATCCTACTGAAGCGGACCACTGGTTCCAGGCTATGGAGCGTGCTTTACAGGCGCAGCATGTTCCTCTTAATTAATATGTGGAATTTGCCACTTATCAGCTAGCGGGAGAGGCCCAGTGATGAGCGGATAATTTATACGCTTTTTGGCATTGTTTTTACATAGTTTTTAGTATGATTCAGTTAGTTTTTAATATATTTCTATTAGTTTTTAAATAAAAATCACATTTCTAGACTTTACTATGAGTTTGTGTGTTTTTTTGTGATTTCAGGTAATTTCTGGCTGAAATTGAGGGACTTGAGCAAAAATCTGATTCAGAGGCTGAAGAAGGACTGCAGATGCTGTTGGATTCTGACCTTCCTGCACTCGAAATGGATTTTATGGAGCTACAGAAACCCAATTGGCACGCTCTCAATTACGTTAAAAATTAGACATCCAGGGATTTCCAGAAATATATAATAGTCCATACTTTGCCCGAGTTTAGACGATGCAAAATGGCGTTTAACGCCAGCTTTTTGCCTAGAAACAAGTTGCAAAGCAGGGTTAAACGCCAGAAACAAGTTACAAACTGGTTTTTAACTCCAAGGAAGACCTCTACACGTGAAAGCTTCAATGCTCAGCCCAAGCACACACCAAGTGGACCCAGAGGTGGATTTCTGAATCATTTACTTAATTCTGTAACCCTAGTAACTAGTTTAGTATAAATAGAACTTTTTACTATTGTACTAGGGATCTTTTTCCCTATCTTTCGAATTCAGATGCCATTTGGGGAGGCTGGCCATTCGGCCATGCCTAGACCTTGTTCTTATGTATTTTCAACAGTGGAGTTTCTACACACCATAGATTAAGGTGTGGAGCTCTGCTGTTCCTCGGGTATTAATGCAAAGTACTATTGTTCTTCTATTGAATTCATGCTTATTCTTATTCTAAGATATTCATTCACACACAAGAACATGATGAATGTGATGATTATGTGACACTCATCACCATTCTCACATATGAACACGTGCCTGACAACCACTTCCGTTCTACATGCAAACAAGCTTGAATGTGTATCTCTTGGGTTTCTAATCTAAGATTAAAACCTTCGTGGTATATGCTAGAATTATTGGCGGCCATTCTTGAGATTCGAAAAGTCTAAACCTTGTCTGTGGTATTCCGAGTAGGATCTGGGAAGGGATGACTGTGATGAGCTTCAAACTCGCGAGTGTTGGGTGTAGTGACAGACGCAAAAGGATCACTGGATCCTATTCCAACATGATCGAAAACTGACAAATGATTAGCCATGCGGTGACAACGCATTTGGACCATTTTCACTGAGAGGACGGGATGTAACCATTGACAACGGTGATGCCCAACATACAGCTTGCCATGGAAAGGAGTATGAATGATTGGATGAAAGCAGTAGGAAAGCAGAGGTTCAGAAGGAACAAAAGCAACTCCATACGCTTATCTGAAATTCTCACCAATGAATTACATAAGTATTTCTATCCCATTTTATATTTTAATTATCAAATCTCCATAACCATTTGAATCTGCCTGACTGAGATTTACAAGGTGACCATTAGCTTGCTTCAAGCCAACAATCTCCGTGGGATCGACCCTTACTCACGTAAGGTTTATTACTTGGACGACCCAGTGCACTTGCTGGTTAGTTGTATTGAAATTGTGAAAAACAATTTAAGATTGAAAACATGCGTGCTAAGTTTTTGGCGCTATTGTCGAGGAATGAACAATCACGATTTTGTGCACCAAGTTTTTGGCGCCGTTGCCGGGGATTGTTCGAGTTTGGACAACTGACAGTTCATCTTGTTGCTCAGATTAGGTAATTTTATTTTAATTTTAAGCTTTTTTTATTTTTTATTTTCGAAAAATTTTCAAAAAAAAATTAAATTATTCTATGTTCTTCAAAATTTTTAAGAATGAATTCTAGAGTTTCATGAGATATGTTGAATCCTGGCTGGCTGTTAAGCCATGTCTAATCTTTTGGACCGAGGTTTCAACTATCCTGAGAAGAGCTTCTTTGTCTTTCTCAGCAATTTAGATGTTGTATGTAATGTTCTGCTGAAGCTTGGCTGGCCATTGGCCATGTCTAGTGTTTTGGACCGAAGCTTTCACTGAAAGCTTGGCTAGCTAGTAAGCCATGTCTAATTCCTGGACTGGAGCTTTAGATTAACATTGCATGATTCCTGGAATTCTCATTAAAAATTTTGAAATCCTTATTTTTCTTTTCCAATTAATTTTCGAAAAATCCAAAAAAATTTAATAAAATCATAAAAACCAAAATTTGATGTTTCTTGCTTGAGTCTAGTGTCAATTTTTAAATTTGGTGTCAATTGCATCTTTTTAATTTTTCATTAAAATTTTCGAAAACTCATGCATTTGTTCTTCATGATCTTTAAGTTGTTCTTGATGAATTTCTTTGTTTGATCTCTAAATTTTTTCTTGTTTGGTGTCTTTTCTTGTTTTTCATATGCATTTTAGAATTATTAGTGCCTATAGAGTAAAATTTTTTTAAGTTTGGTATCTTGCATGTTTTTCTTTTCTTAAAAATTTTCAAAAATAAGTTCTTGGTGTTCATCTTGACATTCAAAGTGTTCTTGCATCCATTGTATGTTTTGATTTATAATTTTCATGTTTTGAGTCTTTTTGTTGTTTTTCTCTCTCTTCATAAAAATTCAAAAATAAAAAAATATCTTTCCCTTATTCTTCTCATAAATTTCAAAAATTTTGAATTGATTTAGTCAAAAAATTTTAAAATTTAGTTGTTTCTTATTAGTCAAGTCAAAATTTTCAATTTAAAAATCCTATCTGTTCAAAACTTTTTTAAAAATAAAATCTTTTTCATTTTTCTTTCATATTTTCGAAAATTCAAATTGATTTTCAAAAATCTTTTTCTTATTTTATTCCATATTTTTCAAAATCTTTACTAACAATTAATGTGATTGATTCAAAATTTTTTTTTTGAGTTTGTTACTTGCCTATTAAGAAAGGTTCAATCTTTAAATTTTAGAATCATATCTTTTAGTTTCTTGTTAGTCAAGTAATCAATTTTAATTTTCAAAATCAAATCTTTTTTAATTTCCAATTCAAATCTTTTTCAAAATGATTTTCAATCATATCTTTTTTAATTTCAATCATATCTTTTTCAAAATCAATTTCAAAATCTTTTCTAACTTCTCACCCTTTCAAATTTGATTTTCAAATCTTTTTCAAAATGATTTTCAATCATATCTTTTTCAAAACCACCTAACTAACTTTTTTTTTCTCACCAATTTTCGAAAACCCTTCCCCTCTTTCTCAAAATTTCTTTTTAGTTAACTATTTGTTTTAAATTTTAATTTGATTTAATTTTATTTTTCTTTTTAAATTTCGAATTATAACTAATAGTCAAAATAAAAACAAAAAATATTTTTATTTCATTTTATTTTTAATTTTCGAATTCTTCCCATTCTCATCTCTTTCTATTTATTTATTTATCTACTAACACTTCTCTTCTACTTATAATTCGAACCCCCTCTTCTTCCCTGTGTTCGAATTTTTTTTTCTCTTCTCTTCTTCTACTCACAAAAGGGAATCTCTATACTGTGACATAGAGGATTCTATATTTTCTTTTCTGTTCTCTTCTTTTTCATATGAGCAGGAACAAGGATAAGAACATTCTTGTTGAAGCTGACCCTGAACCTGAAAAGACTCTGAAGAGGAAGCTAAGGGAAGCTAAAGCACAACTCTCTGGAGAAAACCTGACAGAAATTTTCGAAAAAGAAGGAGACATGGCCGAAAATAATAACAATGGTGGAGATGCAAGGAAGATGCTTGGTGACTTTATTGCACCCTCTTCTAACTTCTATGGAAGAAGCATCTCACTTCCTGCGATTGGAGCAAACAATTTTGAGCTTAAGCCTCAATTAGTTTCTCTAATGCAACAGAATTGCAAGTTTCATGGACTTCCAATGGAAGATCCTCATCAGTTTTTAGCTGAATTCTTGCAAATTTGTGACACTGTCAAGACCAATGGAGTTGATCCCGAGGTCTACAGGCTTATGCTTTTCCCTTTTGCTGTAAGAGACAGAGCTAGAACATGGTTGGATTCACAACCTAAGGATAGCCTGAACTCTTGGGATAAGCTGGTCAGTGCTTTCCTGGCCAAATTCTTTCCTCCTCAAAAGATGAGCAAGCTTAGAGTGGAAATCCAAACCTTCAGACAGAAGGAAGGAGAATCCCTCTATGAAGCTTGGAAAAGATATAACCAATTGATCAGAAGGTGTCCTGCTAACATGCTTCCAAAATGGAGCATCATAAGTATATTCTATGATGGTCTGTCTGAGTTGTCAAAAATGTCATTGGACCATTCTGCAGGAGGATCTCTTCACGTGAAAACCCCTGTAGAAGCTCAGGAACTCATTGAAATAGTTACAAATAACCAGTTCATGTACACCTTTGAGAGGAATCCTGTGAACAATGGGACGCCTCAGAAGAAGGGAGTTCTTGAAATTGATACTCTGAATGCCATATTGGCTCAGAACAAAATATTGACTCAGCAAGTCAATATGATTTCTCAGAGTCTGAATGGATTGCAAGCTGCATCCAACAGTACTAAAGAAGCATCTTCTGAAGAAGAAGCTTATGATATTGAGAACCCTGCAATAGCAGAGGTGAATTACATGGGAGAACCCTATGGAAACACCTATAATCCTTCATGGAGAAATCATCCAAATTTCTCATGGAAGGACCAACAGAAGCCTCAACAAGGCTTCAATATTAATGGTGGAAGAAATAGGTTTAGCAATAGCAAGCCTTTTCCATCATCTTCTCAGCAACAGACAGAGAATTTTGAATAGAGCCATTCTGGCCAAGACCACACTAAGTTTCATGAATGAAACAAGGTCCTCCATTAGAAATTTGGAGGCACAGGTGGGTCAGATGAGTAAGAAGATTACTGAAACTCCTCCCAGTACTCTCCCAAGCAATACAGAAGAAAATCCCAAGAGAAAGTGCAAGGCCATAACCTTACTTGGTGTGGCCGAATGCCCAGAGGAGGCGGAGGACGTGAGTCCCAGTAAGGAAGACCTCTTGGGACGTCCTCTGAACAGAAAGGAATTCCCATTTAAGGAACAAAAGGAATCTGAGGCTCATACAGAGACCATAGAGATTCCATTGAACTTCCTTCTGCCATTCCTGAGCTCTGATAAGTATTCTTCCTCTGAAGAGGATGAAGATGTCACTGAAGAGCAAGTTGCTAAGTACCTAGGAGCAATCATGAAGTTGAATGCCAGTTTATTTGGTAATGAAACTTGGGAGGATGAACCCCCCCTTGTTCACCAATGAACTGAGTACATTAATGAGGCAAACTTTACCTCAGAAGAAACCGGATCTCGGAAGGTTCTTAATACCTTGTACCATAGGCACCATGACCTTTAAGGATTAACCTGGTTATAAACTGGCAAGCCTAAACAAGTTGCAAAGCAGAGTTAAACGCCAGAAACAAGTTATAAACTAGCATTTAACTCCAAGGAAAACCTCTACACGTGAAAGCTTCAATGCTCAGCCCAAGCACACACCAAGTGGGCCCGAAAGTGGATTTTTGCATCATTTACTTAATTCTGCAACCCTAGTAACTAGTTTAGTATAAATAGAACTTTTTACTATTGTACTAGGGGTCTTTTTCTCTATCTTTCGAATTCATATGCCATTTGGGGAGGCTGGCCATTCGGCCATGCCTAGACCTTGTTCTTATGTATTTTCAACGGTGTAGTTTCTACACACCATAGATTAAGGTGTGGAGCTCTGCTGTTCCTCGAGTATTAATGCAAAGTACTATTGTTCTTCTATTCAATTCATGCTTATTCTTATTCTAAGATATTCATTTGCACACAAGAACATGATGAATGTGATGATTATGTGACACTCATCACCATTCTCACCTATGAACACGTGCCTGACAACCGCTTCCGTTCTAGATGCAAACAAGCTTGAATGTGTATCTCTTGGGTTTCTAATCTAAGATTAAAACCTTCGTGGTATAGGCTAGAATTATTGGAAGCCATTCTTGAGATCCGAAAAGTCTAAACATTGTTTGTGGTATTCCGAGTAGGATCTGGGAAGGGATGACTGTGACGAGCTTCAAACTCGCGAGTGTTGGGCGTAGTGACTGACGCAAAAAGTTCACTGGATCATATTCCAACATGATCGAGAACCGACAGATGATTAGCCATGCAGTGATAGCGCATTTGGACCATTTTCACTGAGAGGACGGGATGTAGCCATTGACAACGGTGATGCCCAACATACAGCTTGCCATGGAAAGGAGTATGAATGATTGGATGAAAGTAGTAGGAAAGCAGAGGTTCAGAAGGAACAAAAGCAACTCCATACGCTTATCTGAAATTCTCACCAATGAATTACATAAGTATTTTTATCCCATTTTATATTTTAATTATCAAATCTCCATAACCAGTTGAATCCGCCTGACTGAGATTTACAAGGTGACCATAGCTTGCTTCAAACCGACAATCTCCGTGGGATCGACCTTACTCACATAAGGTTTATTACTTGGACGACCCAGTGCACTTGCTGGTTAGTTGTATCGAAATTGTGAAAAAGAATTTAAGATTGCAAACGTGCGTGCTAAGTTTTTGGCGCTGTTGCCGGGGAATGAACAATCACGATTTTGTGCACCACCCAGCCCTGGTGGCAAGCTGAGTGTCGTTTGCTACAGCTTCAAAATGCTGACATTCCATGGGAGGTGTTCCAAACGGCTTTCTATAAGAAGTATTTCCTTGAGTCTGCGAGGGAAGCAAAGGAGATGGAGCTAATGCAGCTGAAGTAAGGTTTCATGTTTGTGGCCAAGTACACTAACAATTTCGAAGAGCTTTGTAGGTTTTCTCGGGTGTGTCAGGGTGACCCGGAGACTTACGAGAGCTGGAGATGCGTTAAGTACCAAAGGGTTTGAAGGACAACATTATGACTGTTATGGCTCCTATGGATATCCGTGTCTTCTCTGATGTGTGGAAAACGATCCAACACAAAACTCACCGGCAAGTGTACCGGGTCGCATCAAGTAATAATAACTCACATGAGTGAGGTCGATCCCACAGGGATTGAAGGATTGAGCAATTTTAGTTTAGTGGTTGATTTAGTCAAGCGAATCAAATATTGGTTGAGTGGTTTGTAGTTTGCAGAAACTAAATTGCTTGAAATGTAAAGGGAGAGGGGTAAATTGCAGGAAATTAAAGAGCAAAGGAAGTAAATAAGCTGAATCTTAAAGAACAAGTAATATAAATTGCAGAAACTTAGATTGCAAGAAATGTAAATGACTGAATCTTAAAGTGCAAGTAATGTAAATTGCTTAAATCGTAAAAGGAATTGGGAATTGGGATTACAGAATTTAAACAAGAACAAGTAAATTGCAACAAGTAGAAAAGCAAAAGATGAATTGAATTGAAGTAGATTTCAAAAAGAAGAGTAAAATGCCTTGAAAATTTCAAAAACAGAAAAGCAATGCTTAATTTGCAGCAAATGTAAAAGAAGTTGAAGATCTCAGGAGTGGAAGAGACTAGATAACAAGTCTAGATCTCAAATCCTTCCTTGATCCAACAAGAACAATTGCAAAAGAAATAAAGGAAGGTAAATTGCAGAAAGAGTAGAAGAAGAAAGCAGTAAATAGAAACTGAAATTTAATTATGCAGAAGATTAAAACAAGATCTTAAGGTGAGATTGAAATAGAAGTTCTTCAATTCTTCACCCAAGATCCAAAGCAAGAAAAATAAAAGAGTGCTCAAGCAAGAACCAAGAAGAAGAGAGATCAATTCTCCTTCCAAGTTCTCAGAAATCTAAATTCAAAAGTAAAAAGCTCAAAAAATGAAAATGAAAGTTAAAAGGAAAATTCAAAGTAAAGTCTAGAGGTGTCAAAAGGTAAAAAAAAGTTCTTAATTACATCAAACTAACTCCTATTTATACACTTTCTATTCTTGGATTTCGGAATTTGGATGGGCTTTTGATTTGGTGAAGAAATAAATTAAATTGGATTTTTAATCCAATTTTCAGCCCAAGTTTTCACCTCCCAGGGGCAAGCTCAGTTGGAAAAACCAACTGAGCACTCAAGTGTTGCCATCCGTGTCATTTGGTGCATGCGTCCCAGCTTGGCCGTGTCAAATTGCGCATGACAAGCTCCCTTGTGAGCTTTTGTTGCGCCAAAGAGTGGGAGAAGGGGGGAAGGTAGTGCTCAGTTGGAAAATCCAACCGAGCTCCCCCTTGTGCAGCGCCTTGCTTGCTTCCTTGTTGCGCCAAGTTGCTGCTGGGCCGTGTCATGGTGCGCATTCAAAGCCCCCCTTTGGTGTCTTGGTCCGTGTCATGGTGTGGGGAGGATGGATGTAGTGATGCTCAGTTGGAAAAACCAACTGAGCTTTCCATGTAGCACCTTGCTTTCAGCCTCAAGGTCCCAGGTTCAAATCCTGGTGGGAGCAAGTGGAGGAAATCTTTTAAGCTAATTTCCTTGGATGAGTGGGCACTCCTCCTTATGTCTTAAAGAATTCCCAAGTTCGAAACTTGGCTCAAGTATTTAAGCTATTTCCTCTTGATTTTCCTTCCAAGCTTGGTGGCACTCCTTCCTTATGTTTCAAGGAATTCCCAAGTTCGAATCCTGGGGGAAGCATTTTAGCTATTTCTCTTGATTTTTCCTTGCAAGGAGTAGCATGTGGTTCCAAGTTCGAACTATGGAGGAGGCATTTTGGCTAATTCTTCATGATTTCTTTTGTGAGGAACGTTCCTTGCCTTCCCTTGGTCCTTGGTTCGAATCTTGGTGGCTTCACTCATGGGATTTCATCTTGAATTAATTTGGAGAGGTCCCCGATAAAGCTCACTTAGTTAACTGAGCTTTATGCCATTTCCTTGCTTTCTTTAGCGCTCAGTTAGCTAATTGAACTTAGCTTTGTACCTTGCTTTCTCTTTTCACTCCTTGTGAAGCTCAGTTTACTTTTCCAAATTAGCTTCCATTCTTCCTTGATTTTTGCCACGCTTTTTCTCTCTTGAGCACGCTTGTGGCTTCCTTTGGAACGTTTCTTATGCCACGCTTTTCTTCTTTTCTTCTTTCTTCACCTACAAGTAATCAAAACAAGCAATCAAAGTATCACAAAATTCACAAGGTTTATAAATCAATTAATTATCAATTAAATTTAGCTTAAACCTCATGATTTTGCATTAATTACATGGTGGTTGTTTGGTTTAACGAAGTCATGCATTTTCATTCTAAATCACTTACTTAGAATGCAAAAAAGTGCATAAAACCTAATAAAAATGAAGAAAAAGGCTAGTGAAACTAGGCTAAGATGACTTGTCATCACAACACCAAACTTAAAACTTGCTTGTCCCCAAGCAAGCACTTAAACATAAGAGAAGATAGAATGAAATAGATAGGTATGCATGTCCTTATTAGGCAAATAGTTGAATTTTGTTTATGGGGTTTTATGCAGATAAAAAATAGCTCATTTATTACTTGCTGTCAAAACAAACAATGTTTCCTTAAAGGTTCACTAAGGTTGCTGCTATGATTCCTTGTCTTTTTGCTTATTTCCCTTGTAAGCTTTTTCTCTTTTTTTTTTCTTTCTTTTGCATTTCAGAGTTTATTACTTATTAAAGGCTTGGTGGCAAATGTTGTAGTGGCCTTTGGCTTATTTTCACTCAACATTTCTTCACCACAGACACATGACTCACCTTTTTCTTCCTAGGATCATTGATGCCTAGCATCTCTTTGGATCACTAAATGTTTTGTAGCTAGGTTGCTCTTTATTGCGGACTTTCAGTTGACAATCCCAAATCAGTTGATCTAAGTTGCCAAGTTTTAAGATACTCCTTAGAACCTACTTGTCCAAGCATATCCTAGTACACAAACACCACAGGCATATGTCCTAGGGTCCAAGCTATTGGTGTCTAGCCTTATTGTTTGTTTCTTTGCCAACTTTTGGCTTTTCTTCTTTTTTTTTTTCTTTCTGTTTTGGTTTATTTTCAGGGGGCTTTCATTAATTGAAGGATCATAGCAGCAAACTAGCTTAAGCTTCAAGAAACAAGTCATTCTACAACATTTATTCCATGATCTAATAGTTGAATCAAACACACACCACCACTAACTTCATTCTAACTTTTGCAACATTGAACAATTACTTTTCTAAGTCAAACATCTTTCTTTTATTCAAACAGCAAGGGAGACAAGACAAAGTGTTCAAGCTGATGAGTGATGACATTTATTATGCAGATATTTTATTCTTAACTAACCACTAATTTAAACAAAAGAAATAGTAAAACATGAAGCAATTGGAGGTATGTCATGTTTCAGACATGCATCTTCCTTATTTAAGTAAAAGCAAGAAAAGGAGCTTCACCACCTCTATTTGTCAGGCATTTCCATTCTTTTGGATTTGCTGGATTCTCCCTTGTTCTTCTTCCTTTTCCCAAGCTTGGAGTAGTCACGAACTTCTTCACTAGGGCACCTTCTGTCCCAGATGGGATCTATGAGACCTGTGAGCCCAGCTGTCTCCAATCTTTTATACATCATTGCTGTATAATGCTTGGTCTTTGCTTTCTGTTGGTCTCTTAAATCTTGGCACAGCTTAAATGGTTTGATTTGTGAATTTAATCCTGGCATGCAGCGGATTAAATACTCCAACTTTGCTTGTGTATCTTCATAATGCTCTATTTGCTGCACTTGTCTAGTTTCTCCAATGGTATGATGAACATTCTTTCACTGATACAAGTTGTGAGTATATTCCCCATACTTAGCTTGGGTCAGGAACATCTTATCATATGACTCTTGAAGTCCTGTTGTTAGTTCCCTTTGTCCCTCAAGAACTTTAGCTTGAAGTTCTTATTGTTGGGCCATTGATTGTTGCTGCCAGCTCTCCAATCTTTCCTCCATTCTGTGTTGCCAAGCTTCATTTTGCTCCCTGTCCTTCGAATATTGTTCCCGGTGCTCTAGATATTGCTCTTGTTGCTGCAGATAGAGTTCCTGTTGCCTTGAATACTGCTCTTGTGCTTTCACATTCTGTTGTGATATTTCATCAAGAACTTCCTGCAATTGACTCATATCTATGATACCCTGAGCTTGTTCGTCCCTCCTATGTGACCTTCTTCTTCTATGAGTTCTTTCTTCTTCTTGATCTTCCTCCTCCTCTTCATTAAGGCCTTCCATTTTTCTCTTTGTGATTCCTCTGGTTCCTTTCAGCTTCTCTGTATCTTCATCCTCGAAGAGCACTCCAGCTCTGTTACACAATCTCAGGATCGTGCTTGGGTGCCCAAGCCTACCCGATTTGTTTGTGTCTTCAACCATCTCCTGGATGCTATCTGCTATGAGTTGGGCAAGGTCGATTTCCCCACCATGTAGGATGCAGTATGTCAGGAGAGCTCTCTTGATTATGACTGATGAGGTATTCGTAGTGGGGAGTATTGATCCCCTTACCACCTCATACCACCCCTTTACCTCAGGTCTGAGATCAAGTTTCTTCAGACAACTCGGGGTTCCCTATGAGTCTCTTTCCCAGTCTCTTCCTTCAATGCATAATCCCTCCAATATTTCATCAGGATCATTATCACCACGCAGTCTGTCTTCATAGCTAAGCTCATCATAAGTTATGGTTCTCAACTTTAGAGCTCTTGTGATTGATGGTGGGCTAAAGTCCACTTCAACACCTCTGACATAGCTTTTGTACGATGGGCTATTTTCGTTCTTCTTAACCGCATTGGCGTAGAACTCCCTTATCATCACAGCACTAATATCAGTGAGAGGACGGCATAGAAGATCCCATCTTCTTTCCTTGGTGATTTGTCGCATAATGGGGTATTCTCCCTCCCTTAGTTCGAACCCCATTTCAGGGATGACAATCTTTGTTTTCATGATTCTATTGTATCTTGCTTCATGAAATTGGGATTTGAACCTTTTTGTGTCATAGGATGGAGGCTCTGTCACCATTAGTTCCTTTCCTGGTCTTCTCCTTGATCTTGAAGAGGCCATTGAATATGTGTGCGAAAGAGATAGTTGGGGTTGTGTTTGGAGTTATGTTCGGTTTTATTGTGAAGAGAAGAAGGAAATTGTGTGCTTTGAGTGAGAGTGGTCTGTATGAAAGTGTTCTTTATGATGTGTTGGAGGCTATTTATGGACAAGGTTTTCAAGTTTCCCAACAAGATCACAAGAGAGGATTGTATTCGGTTATGATGATGAAGGGTGAGGATTGAGTTGAATAGTATAGAAATTCGTGAAATGAATGGCCTGCATGTATTGTTGAGACTTGACAAGGATTCTCTTCTTATTGGTTGCTTGCTTTTTCGGTGTCCAATGGTGCATGCATGCAAATTTTGCTTTCCAAGATTGGCACACCTCTCTAGGCACATGTGATCCTTCTCTTGACTTGTCATAACCGTTCCTTCCTCTTGTCTTTTTCCTCAAAGCTTTTTTTTCTAATTAAATCAAAATGAAATGCTTCAGAACTTATTTAAAGCACGGTGGTCAAGTGGTATATGCTTACATTCTATATTATGGTCCTTAGTTGTGAAAGATCAATTGTGTCCCTGAACTAAAGTTTGGTGAACACCAAACTTGTTTCTTGCTCAGTGATTAGAATAAACGCTTGTTACAATTGATACTTTCACCATAAGTGCCAATTTATCTCTTAGCATAAATTTCTAAAACTAAACAATGTATGATCCATCTTTGCATGATTTTGCTTTTCTGAACAAAAGTAAAATTTTTTTTTCTCAAAATTCATACACAAGCAGACATCAAACTTAATGTTTGGTCATATACTTCACCAAAATGACTAAGCATATGATCTAAGAATGCTTGAAATGTTAACTTTTGTGTGCTGTCAAGCACACCAAACTTAGAAGTCTGGCATGTACTTCAAAGCAGTGTATGCATCTGTCAAGGGTGTCCAGACAAATTCAAAATCATGCTAAAGTGATCACACTTTATTGAATTTAAAAGCAAGCAAGAATCATAAATCATGGGTTGCCTCCCATGAAGCGCTCGTTTATTGTCATTAGCTTGACATTGACCCCCTCTTTTATGGTGGTTGATGACTGTAGTGCCTCAACTTGTCCCCTCTGATCATGAGCTTCTTCTTGGTTCCTTGGTGCTCTATTTCAGCATGTTCTAGTGATAATATTTTGCTCACAGTATAGTAATCATCAGTCTGTTGGTCTGCTCCCAGTTGTTGATAGACTAATTGCACTTTGTCACCTTTGGAGAGCCCTTCTGTTGGAATTTTTTTGTTCTTCCAACCCTTTTTGATTCTGTTTTTGTTTTTCTTCCCTCCTTTTGTTGACCCTTCTTCTTTGACAACAGGCTTCCTTTTGAAATTCCTTTTCTTAGTTGCCAATACTACAATGTCCTCTTGAGCTTCTTCATTATTTTGCACAGTCTCTTTCTCTTTTTGACCTGCTGTATCATCTATCTCTTGCTTGGGAGGGCAGTTGTTGTTTGTCTTGTTGATTTCCTCCTTCCACTGCAGATTCTCCTTGTCTGTTTCTGTACCATCCTTCTTTCCATTACTACTCTGTGTTTCTGGCAGTACACTCAGAGTGATACTTTCATCATGGATCCTGAGGGTTAATTCTCCTTACTCTATGTCTATGATGGCCCTAGCAGTGGCCAAGAACGGTCTTCCCAGTATAATGGAGTCGCCCTCATCCTGATTCGAATCTAGGATCACAAAATCTGTAGGGAAGATGAATCTGTCTACCTTGACTAGAAGGTTCTCAATTATACCCCTGGGACATATCACTGATTTGTCCACCAATTCTAGAGACATCTGTACTGGTTTCACCTCTTTTATGCTTAGCCTTTTCACTAGAGAGGCAGGCATTAGATTGATACTAGCTCCTAAGTCACACATCGCCTTGTTGATGGTCATACTGCCAATGGCGCAGGGTAGAAAGAAACTCCCAGGGTCCTCGAGTTTGGGAGGAAGTCCCTTCTGGATTAGTGCTCTGCATTCCTCAATAAGCAGTACAGTTTCATTAACTTGCCAACTCCTTTTCTTGTTGATAAGTTCCTTCAAGAACTTTGCATACAGGGGCATTTGCTCAAGTGCTTCAGCTAAGGGAATATTGATCTCTAACTTCTTGAAGATTTCAAGAAATTTTGGGAAGTGTTGATCCTTAGTCTCCTTGTTGAACCTTTGAGGATATGGCAAGGGTGGAGTGAAGTTCATTCCCTGCCTTTGGTCCTTAGTTGGCTCTTCAATTACTTCCTTTCCCTTTCTTGATTTTTATGGTTGATCTTCTTTTTCTTGAGCTTGATTCTGAGTTTGCTTGCTTGCTGTCTCCTCCTTGTCATTGACTTTCTCTTCTTCAGCTTGTTTCTTGTCACTTTCCTTTGGCTTCTTGGTTGCTTCTTCATTTTTCACCAGGACTTTTCCACTCCTTAGTTGTATTGCCTTGCACTCCTCTTTTGGATTGGGAATGGTGTCACTTGGTAGTGAGCTTGATGGCCTTTCAATGGCAATCTGCTTGGAGAGTTGTCCAATTTGCCTTTCCATATTTTTCATAGAGGCTTCCTGGTTCCTCAATGTCATCTCCTGATTTTTCATCATCTTTTCCATTAATAGCTCCAGGTTGTTAATCCTTTGAGAATCTTGTGAGATTGGTTGATTGTGGGGTGTTGAGGGTTGAGGGTAAGTGTTTTGATTTGAGGTTTGATTATTGGATGGGTAATGGTTGGAGTTGGGGTAGTTGTTTTGGGGTTTTCTGTAAGGGTTTTGGTTAGTTTGCTGCTGGTTGTGGTTTTGGTTGTTTCTTGAAGTATTTTAATTTGAGTTTCTCTGCCATGGTTGTTGATTCTGGTTGTGATTGTCTCCCCACCTAAGGTTTGGGTGGTTCTTCCAAGAAGGGTTGTAAGTATCACCATAGACTTCATTTGGCCCAGAATTTTGGTTGTGCATGTACTGGACTTGTTCTTGCTGTTGCTCCTCTTGAGTTTCTTCATTTTGCCCCCATGTGGATGATGGTTGGCTTGTGTTAACTGCTGCAACTTGGAGGCTATCAATCCTCTTGGCCATTTGCTCAAATTGTTGTTGAATTTGCTGCTGCATCATTTTGTTTTGAGCCAAGATTGAGTCCACTCCTTCCAGCTCCATCACTCCTTTCCTTTGTGATGGTTGGCGTTGCCTTTGGTGAGCAAAGAAATACTGATTGTTGGCTACCATATCAATGAGATTTTGGGCTTCCTCTGCCGTTTTCATTAATTGTAAAGAGCCTCCTGCTAAATAATCCAAAGCCTCTTGAGATTTCAGTGTCAAGCCTTCATAGAAATTCTGCAATCTGTCCCACTCACTGAACATTTCCGGTGGACACTTCCTGATTAGAGCTTTGTATCGTTCCCATGCTTCATACAAGGGTTCAGTATCCATTTGAGTGAATGTTTGCACTTTAGTCTTCAATCTAATAACTCTTTGAGGTGGGTAAAACTTGGCAAGGAACTTGGTTACTAGATCATCCCAATTGTTGATGCTGTCTCTTGGGAAGGATTCCAACCATTGAGTGGCTTTGTCTCTGAAAGAAAATGGAAATAGCAGTAGCTTGTAACTGTCAGGGTGCACACCATTGGTTTTGACAGTGTCACAAATCCTCAAGAAGGTGGACAAGTGTTGGTTAGGGTCTTCAAGTGGTCCTCCTCCATAAGAACAATTATTTTGAACCAAGGTGATGAGTTGTGGCTTTAGTTCAAAGTTATTTGTATTAACATTTGGGGTAAGAGTGCTACTCCCACAATGTCTAGGATCTGCACATGTGTAGGAAGCCAAAACTCTTCTCTGTGGTGGATTATTGTTGTTATTGGCTGCTCCTTCAGCTCCATTTGGTGGATTTGTTAGGTGTTCCTCTATATCCTGGAATTCTTCTTCTGATTCCTCTTCTCTAACAATGTTTTTCCCTCTTTCAGCTCTTCTTAATCTTCTGAGGGTTCTTTCGTCTTGTTCACAAAAAGTGGGTGTAATTCTCCTTGTACCTGACATACAACCAAAGCATAAGAATCACACAACACCAAAAAGGCAATAACACTTCAATCCATGGCTGAAGTGAAATGTTAGTTGGCTTAAGCAAAGATTCAAATAGTTAGTGTGTTAGTTAAAAATTAAAGAAATAGAAAATAAAAAGTGCTTGATCTAGATCTCCACTTCACTTAATCATTGTCAATCTAATTCAATCCCCGGCAATGGCGCCAAAAACTTGATGTGTGGAAAACGATCCAACACAAAACTCACCGGCAAGTGTACCGGGTCGCATCAAGTAATAATAACTCACATGAGTGAGGTCGATCCTACAGGGATTGAAGGATTGAGCAATTTTAGTTTAGTGGTTGATTTAGTCAAGCAAATCAAATATTGGTTGAGTGGTTTGTAGTTTGCAGAAACTAAATTGCTTGAAATGTAAAGGGAGAGGGGTAAATTGCAGGAAATTAAAGAGCAAAGGAAGTAAATAAGCTGAATCTTAAAGAACAAGTAATATAAATTGCAGAAACTTAGATTGCAAGAAATGTAAATGACTGAATCTTAAAGTGCAAGTAATGTAAATTGCTTAAATCGTAAAAGGAATTGGGAATTGGGATTGCAGAATTTAAACAAGAACAAGTAAATTGCAACAAGTAGAAAAGCAAAAGATGAATTGAATTGAAGTAGATTTCAAATAGAAGAGTAAAATGCCTTGAAGATTTCAAAAACAGAAAAGCAATGCTTAATTTGTAGCAAATGTAAAAGAAGTTGAAGATCTCAGGAGTGGAAGAGACTAGATAACAAGTCTAGATCTCAAATCCTTCCTTGATCCAATAAGAACAATTGCAAAAGAAATAAAGGAAGGTAAATTGCAGAAAGAGTAGAAGAAGAAAGCAGTAAATAGAAACTAAAATTCAATTATGCAGAAGATTAAAACAAGATCTCAAGGTGAGATTGAAACAGAAGTTCTTTAATTCTCCACCCAAGATCCAAAGCAAGAAAAATAAAAGAGTGCTCAAGCAAGAACCAAGAAGAAGAGAGATCAATTCTCATTCCAAGTTCTCAGAAATCTAAATTCAAAAGTAAAAAGCTCAAAAAATGAAAATGAAAGTTAAAAGGAAAATTCAAAGTAAAGTCTAGAGGTGTCAAAAGGTAAAAAAAAAGTTCTTAATTACATCAAACTAACTCCTATTTATACACTTTCTATTCTTGAATTTTGGAATTTGGATGGGCTTTTGATTTGGTGAAGAAATGAATTAAATTGGATTTTTAATCCAATTCTCAGCCCAAGTTTTCACCTCCCAGGGGCAAGCTCAGTTGGAAAAACCAACTGAGCACTCAAGTGTTGCCATCCGTGTCATTTGGTGCGTGCGTCCCAGCTTAGCCGTGTCAAATTGTGCATGACAAGCTCCCTTGTGAGCTTTTGTTGCGCCAAAGAGTGGGAGAAGGGGGGAAGGTAGTGCTCAGTTGGAAAATCCAACTGAGCTCCCCCTTGTGCAGCGCCTTGCTTGCTTCCTTGTTGCGCCAAGTTGCTGCTGGGCCATGTCATGGTGCGCATTCAAAGCCCCTCTTGGTGTCTTGGTCCGTGTCATGGTGTGGGGAGGATGGATGTAGTGATGCTCAGTTGGAAAAACCAACTGAGCTTTCCATGTAGCACCTTGCTTTCAGCCTCAAGGTCCCAGGTTCAAATCCTAGTGGGAGCAAGTGGAGGAAATCTTTTAAGCTAATTTCCTTGGATGAGTGGGCACTCCTCCTTATGTTTTAAAGAATTCCCAAGTTCGAAACTTGGCTCAAGCATTTAAGCTATTTCCTCTTGATTTTCCTTGCAAGCTTGGTGGCACTCCTTCCTTATGTTTCAAGGAATTCCCAAGTTCGAATCTTGGGGGAAGCATTTTAGCTATTTCTCTTGATTTTTCCTTGCAAGGAGTAGCGTGTGGTTCCAAGTTCGAACCATGGAGGAGGCATTTTGGCTAATTCTTCATGATTTCTTTTGTGAGGAACGTTCCTTGCCTTCCCTTGGTCCTTGGTTCAAATCTTGGTGGCTTCACTCATGGGATTTCATCTTGAATTAATTTGGAGAGGTCCACAATAAAGCTCACTTAGTTAACTGAGCTTTATGCCATTTCCTTGCTTTCTTTAGTGCTCAGTTAACTAATTGAACTTAGCTTTGTACCTTGCTTTCTCCTTTCACTCCTTGTGAAGCTCAGTTTACTTTTCCAACTTAGCTTCCATTCTTCCTTGATTTTTGCCACGCTTTTTCTCTCTTGGGCACGCTTGTGGCTTCCTTTGGAACGTTTCTTATGCCACGCTTTTCTTCTTTTCTTCTTTCTTCACCTATAAGTAATCAAAACAACCAATCAAAGTATCACAAAATTCACAAGGTTTATAAATCAATTAATTATCAATTAAATTTAGCTTAAACCTCATGATTTTGCATTAATTACATGGTGGTTGTTTGATTTAAAGAAGTCATGCATTTTCATTCCAAATCACTTACTTAGAATGCAAGAAAGTGCATAAAACCTAATAAAAACAAAGAAAAAGGCTAGTGTAACTAGGCTAAGATGACTTGTCATCATTCTCCGACTTCGTAAATAAGGCTAGAGTAGTGGAGGAGTATGCCAAGACCGTGGCAGCATCTAAGGACACTCATGGATGGAGCTCTAGTTAGGGGCATGGCAAGTACCTTCATCCGAGAGGACAAAGCTTCAAGAGAGGAGGATATGCACTTCAAGGTCAAGGAGGCTTCAGAAAGAACACACATGACCAGATTCAGCGTGGCAAAGGGAGAGAAAATCAGAGTAAGGGTTCTTCGGATTTAGCTTGTGATCGTTGTGGACGTTTTCATCCATATGACTCTTGCAAGATTGGTATAGGTGGGTGCTTCAACTGTGGCCTGCCTGGTCATTTTGCGAGGGATTGCACTCGTGGGAGGAATCAGAATGCGGGTCAGAGTCAGCATCAAGGTCGGGTCTTTGCTGTGAATGCTAAAGATGCTTCTAAGATGGATCCGTTGATGAGAGGTATATGTCTAATTGGTGATAAATCCTTAGTTGTATTATATGATACTGGAGCTTCGCGTTTGTTTATTTCGTTTGCTAAAGTTGAGGAATTAGGCTTGAAAGTGTCAGAATTATCTTTTGATCTGCATGTACATACTCCGCATCAAACAGTTATGACTAGGTCAGGTTGTAGACAAGTAGGTTTTAAGCTTGAGGGTAGAGAGTTTGTGCATGATTGATCTGTTTACCAATGGTAGGTCTTGAAATGATTTTGGGGTTTGATTAGTTGTCGAAGAACCGGGTTTTGTTGGATTGTTTTGAACGGATAATTCAGTTTATGCCGGACGGAGAAAAGGGAGTTGGTAGCTACGGGGTATTACCTGAACTCTATAATGGTGCATTGTGGTAGGGAGGAATGTTAGGGTTATATTCTGTTTGCTGCTAATGAGTTGGGTGATGCCCATAACTTAGATCAGATACCGATGGTTAGAGATTTTCCAGAAGTATTCCCAGAAGATATCCCTGAGTTCCCACCTCAGAGGGAAATTGAATTTGCAATCGAATTGGTGCCGGGAGCCGGGCCAGTGTCGATTGTGCTGTATAGAATGGTTCCGATAGAGCTGGCAGAGTTAAAGACTCAGTTGGAAGAGCTTCTGAATAAGAGATTCATTTGACCGAGTGTATCACCGTGGGGAGCGCCAATTTTATTGGTGAAGAAGAAAGATGCGGGAATGCGTTTGTGCATGGATTACCGACAGTTGAACAAGGTGACTGTGAAGAACAAGTACCCGCTGCCAAGAATAGATTACTTGATGGATCAATTGCAAGGAGCTGGAGTGTTTTCCATGATTGATTTTAGATCCGGTTACCATCAGATAAGGGTGAAGGAGGATGATATTCCTAAGACTGCATTTAGAACACGCTATGGACACCACGAGTTTGCGGTAATGTCCTTTGGGTTAATGAATGCACCTGCTGTTTTCATGGATTACATGAACGGAGTCTTTCGTCCCTTTTTGGACAAATTCGTGGTGGTTTTCGTAGATGACATCTTGGTTTACTCTAAGACGGCAAGAGAGCATGGGGAACACTTGAGGATTGTGTTGCAAATCTTGAAGGAGCGGAAGTTTTACGCTAAGTTGTCAAAGTGCGAGTTCAGGAAGGAGGAAGTAAAGTTCTTAGGCCACGTGGTGAGTAAAGGAGGAATAGCGGTGGATCCTTCTAAGGTAGAAGCGGTGATGGAATGGGAAAGACCGACGACTATGACGGAAGTCAGGAGCTTTTTGGGTTTAGCCGGATATTACCAGAGATTTATCGAAGGATTTTCCCAGATTGCGCTACCAATGACAAAGTTGACAAGAAAGAAGTGCCATTCGTGTGGACGTCAGAGTGCGAAGAGAATTTTCAAACGTTAAAGCAGAGATTAACTTCAGCACCTGTTTTGATCTTGCTGGAACCGCATGAACTGTTTGAAGTGTATTGTGACGCTTCCTTGAAGGGTTTGGGTTGCGTGTGGATGCAACACCGAAATGTGGTGGCTTACGCCTCGCGTCAGCTGAGACCGCATGAGGTAAATTACCCCACTCATGACTTGGAATTAGTGGCGATTATGTTTGCATTGAAGATTTGGAGACACCACTTGTATGGAGTAAGGTTTAGCGTCTTTTCTGATCATAAGAGTCTCAAGTATATATTTGATCAGAAGGAGCTAAATATGCGCCAGAGAAGATGGATGGAATTGCTTAAAGATTATGATTTCGAGTTGAGTTATCACCCTGGAAAGGCAAACGTGGTAGCAGACGCTCTGAGTCGGAAATCTTTAACAATTGCTTGAATGAGGATTAAGGAAGAGGAGCTAGTAGATAAGTTTGTAGATCTTAAGCTGGATATTGGTAAAGTTGCCGGAAGAGCTTATTTGAACCAACTACAAATCTCAAGCATGTTTAAATCAGAAATACAAAGGGCTCAGCAAGATGAGCAGAAGCTTCAACAATTGTTCTAACCAGTTGGTGATAAGAGGCGCGAAGAATTCACTAAGGATGATGGAGGGTTATGGAGATACAAGGGAAGAATTTTCATACCGGATGTTGGGAGTTTGAGGTGAGACTTGCTCTCGGAGGCTCACAACAGTGGGTTTTCTATTCATCCCGGAAGCATGAAGATGTATTATGACTTGAAGAGGATGTTCTGGTGGCCTGGGATGAAAGGTGATGTAGCAACCGTGGTATCCAAATGTTTGAATTGTCAGAAAGTGAAGATAGAGCATCAGAAACCGTCAGGAATGCTACAACCACTTGAGATTCCTTAGTGGAAGTGGGAAGGAATTGCGATGGATTTTGTGACTGGTTTACCGAGGACTATGTCGGGATTTGATGCGATTTGGGTGATCGTGGATCGCTTAACCAAATTCGCTCATTTTCTGCCTATCAGAGTAAACTGTTCTATGGAAGAGTTAGCGAGATTGTACATCAAGGAGATAGTAAGGTTGCATGGTGTTCCGTCAAGCATAGTATCAGACCGTGATCCCCGATTCACTTCAAGGTTTTGGGGAGCCTTCCAAAGGGCTTTCGGTACGAAGCTATGTCTCAGTACCGCATATCATCCACAAACTGGTGGACAATTGGAAAGGACTATTCAGATGTTGGAAAATATGCTAAGAGCATGTGTGTTGGATCAACCCGGGAGTTGGGATCGTTACATGCCATTGGTGGAGTTTGCATACAACAATAGCTTTCATGCGATCATTTGGATGGCTCTGTATGAGGCCTTATATGGACGAAAGTGCCAGTCTCCACTTTGTTGGTATGGATCTGGTGAAGCAAGTGTATTGGGTCCAAATGTGGTAGCAAAGACTACTGAGAAGATTAAGAGAACACGAGAAAGGATTTTGACTGCTCATAGCCGACAAAAGAGTTATGCGGATCAGAGAAGGAAACCGTTAGAGTTTGAAGTAGGAGAACACGTATTCCTTAGGGTTACACCGACAACTGGGATTGGAAGAGCAATCAAGACTAAGAAGTTGAACCCAAGATACATAGGACCGTTTGAGATTCTAAAGAGATTTGGGCCGGTGGCGTATCAAGTCGCTTTGCCACCTCAGCTGTCTAACTTACATGACGTATTCCACGTGTACTTTAAAGACTATATAGCAGAGCTTTGTAGGTTATTCTCCCCTGAAGTCTTGAGACTCTGCTGAGGATTTTACAACCAAATCTTAATTTAGAAATGAAGGATTTTGAGTCTTTCAAAGAGATTTTGAATTTGGCATGGTTTTGTGATTGTTTGGAAGTGTTGGAAAGACGTGGAAAGTGGCTCCGTTTTGAAAAGTGATTCTTGGCAAGATGTGAATTGAATATGGTTGTTATTTAAAAGTAAATGGGCCAAGAATGATTTTGAAGTAAGATATTGAGCCTGATTGATGTGTCGAAAATGTTTTTTGAAAATCCACTGGACTACTGTTTTATATTGAGATTATGAGACGCTATGCGCCCGGCAGGGGCCGAGGTTAGATCCCGTCTGTTGAGGTAGCGGCGGCGGCGTAAGGGCGGTGGTTCATCCTGCTTGCGCTTAGATGTGAGGTCGGTGGCAATAGATCCCGCTCGCATCCCTTCGGATCATCAGAGCGTACAGGCGCAAAACCCTGGATAGTGATCCAAGCACTATATCTCGGGGGTTCCTACACCATGATTCCGAAGGGCAACATCTCCATGGAGATGTGTCGGGTTGGCAGTTGAACCGACAATATGATATCACAGCCAGTAGGGCAGACATTCATCATTTGCATTTATGTGACATTGTTTGGGTGTGCATATTGTAACTGGTTTGCCTATGTGAATTCTTATGTTAATTGCTAACTGCTATATTTGTTGTAAATCCCCTAAGATAGATTACCTGGTTTACTGAAGTTAATGTTGGTATATTATGCTTATTTGTTTTATAATGCCTTAAGCTTAAATCTTGTGATGGATATGGAGCTTAGGATTGCCTTTGGCATCCCGGGGTCTTATATCCTACATCACTGGGCACTGTTACCATACTGAGAACCTCCGGTTCTCATACCATATCTTTGTTGTGTTTTTTAGATGCAGGTCGCAACCCACCTCGGTGAGTTGCTTTGGATGGTGACAGGAGTGGAGGGTCTTGGATTCTTTTGGAGTCTTTTGTTATCTATTTATACATCTCTCTTTTGTATTTTGTTTAGCCTAGAGGCTTGTATTATGAGAGAGAAACTTGTATAAGCTGTTTTAAAGCTGTCAAGTTTCTATATGGTCTGTATATGGCTAGCCGGCTTAAACTCCGCGAGTCGTGGCTAGTTTTACAAGGATCTGTGCACTCGCACAACCTGTGCCAGTACCTCCAACAGGCTGACCTTCCCGATGTGTGCGTCCACACAGGCCTGTGTGTCCGCAC
The DNA here is from genome assembly GCF_000816755.2 of Arachis ipaensis. NCBI lineage: Eukaryota > Viridiplantae > Streptophyta > Magnoliopsida > Fabales > Fabaceae > Arachis > Arachis ipaensis. The sequence continues at coordinate 70,996,956 of NC_029787.2, forward strand.
AGGTTGAAGTTTTTTCCTTAGATGTGTGCGCGCACAAGCTGTGCTGACGCTGCGAACAGAAGGCACTTCCCTGCCTGTGCGTACGCACAGACGTGTACATCCGCACAGGTTGAAATATTTGTAGGGTGTGCGTCCGCACGAGGGTGTGCACCCGCACACATCAGAAATCATGAAATTCTGCAACATTGCAGAATTTTAGATTTTTAACACCAACTTTGAAGGATCATAACTTCCTCTACAAAATTCCAATTTTCACAAATTTTATATCGATTTAAAGAGTTTTCAAAGATCTTTAATTATAAACAAATTTCAATAAATTTCAAAAACTGAGGCAAAAGTTATGATCGAACAAAGTTCACCAAAAGCTCAACTTTACCAAACTTCACAACTTACCCAATTTATTACCATACACATTCCAACCTTTACCATACCATTCCAAACCCCCTTCTCTCATCAGAATTTACCTTTTGTATCATATCACAACAATCATACCACAATTTCTTTCACCTTTCATTATTCTCAACTTCATTTATCACATATACATAACATATCCACCAACCATCATCATCTCATTACCAATTCTCATCACCAACTCAACCAAGATTCATATTCATAATTAACAATACTCATGCATCTAATCCATCACATTTCAACTTCATCATGTAATCACAACGACACATCAATACATTATACCTCATCAACACAAACAATCAACAACAACATACAATTTCCAAACCTATCCTATAGGTCACTAGCCTAAGTGTCCATGAATATTATATACTACATAGAGGAAACCGAAACCATACCTTGGCCGATTCCCCTTTATGCACCCAAATTCCAACTTAGCACAAACAAGCTTCCAAGAGCTCCCAAAGCCACAATTATCCAACTATATACATATAAATCACCTCAAATCAACCTAGGGTTCTAATTATACATAAATTCACAAATGTTTAGTGGCTCTTACCTTCTCCCACAGATTTACTAGCAAGAATCCAAGGCTAAGCAAGGATTAGAGCAAACTTAAACACCAAGAATCACAAAAACTCATTTAGGCACAAACCCTATAAACCCGAAATTTTGAGGAGAGAAACTGAGAAGAATTCAAAGAGCACTATAGAGCTCTTCACAAGGAACGCGTAGCCGCTGACGGCACGCAAATCGGAGCACCGTAGCTCAAGATATTAGCTAAAGAAAAAGGAGGTGAATAGTGTTTCTTCTTCCTCTCCTCCCCTTTCTCTTTTCAGCATGAGTGTTGTGTTTGTGTGTGTGTGTGTGCTGGAAATGGGTTCATTAATGAACCTTTTATATGTTGGGCTTGGGCCCAACTTGGGCCCGGTCCAACCGTTGGCGTTTTTAGCCAGTTTGGCCCAACTTCGGGCCAAACTTTTAAAATTAACGCCCGGTTTTCCATTTCTAACATTTTTCTAATGCTTTTGCCGGTTTTCAATTTTTCTCATGCGGTACCGGGCAGACCTGAACCGGTTCAACCAGTACAACTGCCGATTCGTAGTTTTTTACGGTTTTTCACAAAAAGCACATTTTCTGACTCAGAAAGACCTACTGAGTCCGAAAATCACCTTTAAATCCTTAAATTCTCACTCTAACTTTTCGAAGTCTAATTTGGGCAATTAATCACTTAATTAACTAGTTGATTAGTCGCGGTTCTTACATTCTCCCCACCAAATAAGAAATTTTGCCCTCAAAATTTGAATTACCTGAGAAAAACTCGGGATAATCCTTTCACATTTCAGACTCCAATTCCCAAGTATGCTCTTCTACTCTGGCTCGCTCCCAAGCAACTTTAACCAATGGGACATCCTTTCCTCGCAGCTTCTTCACACTAGTGTCATCGATTCTCACTGGTATTACTTAGAAAGTTAAGTTCTCCTTCAACTCAACCGACTCAGGCTCCAACACATGAGCCGCATCCGACGTGTACTTACGGAGATGTGAGACGTGGAATATGTCATGCAAGTTAGACAGATGAGGTGGCAAAACGACTTGATACGCCACCAGCCCGAATCTCTTTAGAATCTCAAACGATCTTATGTATCTTGGGTTCAAGTTCTTGGTCTTGATTGCTCTTCCAATCCCAATTGTCGATGTAACCCTAAGGAATATGTGTTCTCCTACTTCAAACTCTAACGGTTTCTTTTTCTGATCTGCATAACTCTTTTGTCAGCTCTGAGGAGTCAAAATCCTTTATCGTATTCTCTTAATCTTTTCAGTAGTCTCTGCTACCACATCTGGACCCAATACACTTGCTTCACCAGATTCATACCAACAAAGTGGAGATTGGAACTTCCATCCATTCAAGGCCTCATACGGAGCCATCCCAATGCTCGCATGAAAGCTGTTGTTGTATGCAAACTCTACCAATGGCATTTAATGGTCCCAACTTGTAGGTTGATCCAAAACACACGCTCTTAGCATATCCTCCAACGTCTGAATGGTCCTTTTCGACTGTCCATCGGTTTGCGGATGATACGCCGTACTAAGACATAGCTTCGTACCGAAAGCTCTTTGGAAAGCTCCCCAAAACCTTGAAGTGAATCGGGGATCACGGTTCGATACTATGCTTGACGGCACACCATGCAACCTTACTATCTCCTTGATGTACAATCTCACTAACTCTTCCATAGAACAGTTTACTCTGATAGGCAGAAACTGAGCGGATTTGGTTAAGCGATCCATGATCACCCAAATCGCATCAAATCCTGACCTAGTCCTCAGTAAACCGGTCACAAAATCCATCGCAATTTCTTACCACTTCTACTAAGGAATCTCACGTGGTTGTAGCATTCCTGACAATTTCTGATGCTCTATCTTCACTTTCTGAGGTGGGAACTCAGGGATATCTTCCGGGAATACTTCTGGAAAATCTCTAACCACCGGTATCTGATCTAAGTTCTGGGCATCACCCAACGCATTAGTAGCAAATAGAATATAACCCTGACATTCATCCCCACTACAATGCACCATTACAGAGTTCAGGTAATACCCCGTAGCTACCACTGCTCCCTTTACTCCTTCCGGCATAAACTGAATTGTCTGTTCAAAACAATCCAACAAAACCTAGTTTTTTGACAACCAATCAAACCCCAAAATCATTTCAAGCCCAACCATTGGTAAAAAGATCAAATCATGCACAAACTCTCTACCCTCAAGCTTGAAACCTACTTGTCTACAATCTAACCTAGTCATAACTGTTTGATGCGGAGTATGTACATGCAGATTGATGAGCGGATAATTTATACCCTTTTTGGCATTGTTTTCACACATTTTTTAGTATGTTTTAGTTAATTTTTATTATATTTTATTAGTTTTTATGCAAAAATTAAATTTCTGGACTTTACTATGAGTTTGTGTGTTTTTCTGTGATTTTAGGTATTTTCTGGGTGAAATTGAGGGACCTGAGCAAAAAGCTGATTCAGAGGCTGAAAAAGGACTGCAGATGCTATTGGATTCTGACCTCCCTGCACTCGAAGTGGATTTTCTGGAGCTATAGAAGCCTAATTGGCGCGCTCTCAATTTTGTTGGAAAGTAAACATCCTGGGCTTTCAGTAATATATAATAGTCCATACTTTGCTCGAGATTTGATGGCCCAAATTGGCGTTCAAAGTCAGCCTAAAACATCTTGGCGTAAAACGCCCAAACTGGCACCAAAGCTGGCGTTTTACTCCAAGAACAGCCTAAGCACGAAAAAGCTTCAATGCTCAGCCCAAACACACACCAAGTGGGCCCCAAAAGTGGATTTCTGCACTATCTGCACTTAGTTATTCATTTTCTGTAACCCTAGGTTACTAGTTTAGTATAAAAACTACTTTTAGAGATTTATTTGGAGTCTTTTGACCATCTTTGGAATCATATGTAACTTTTATCATCTTTACACGTTTGGGGGTTGGCCTCACGGCCATGCCTAGACTTTTCACTTATGTATTTTCTACGGTGGAGTTTCTACACCCCATAGATTAAGGTGTGGAGCTCTGCTGTTCTTCATGAATTAATGCAAGTACTATTGTTTTTCCTTCAATTCACGCCTACTTCTTCTCCAAGATATACTCTTGTTCTTAATTTAGTTAAGTCAGAATCACTACAACAAATACAGGCTTTAGCAACGCTAAGTTTTGCAACGCCTTAAAACCGTTCTCTAAGATAGTTTTAGACAACGGTTTTTTGTAGTGTTACTGTTGAATTCAATTTTTCATGATTTTATAGCAACAAATTAAAACCGTTCTCTTTGTTGTTTAAATAACTGTACAAAAGAAACGCATAAAAACCGTTGCCAAAATGCCACACTTTAAAACCGTTCTATTAGATAGTTTTAGACAACGGTTTTTACAGTGTTGCTGATGAAGTTCAATTTTTCATTACATTATAGCAACAAAATAAAACCGTTCTCTTTGACTATTTTAAAGAACGCTTTTATAACTATTACAACAATTGTTTATCAAACAACAATTTTCTAATATTATTTAAATAATTATACAAATTAAAAGATACATATAAAAATAATGCGCGAGGGAGGAGAAGTAGCCACCATCGTCGAGGACTCCATCACCGCCGCTGAAGATCCTGACTGTCGAGCTCGTCTTCGCCGTCGCACCTCCCATCACTGCCGCCACTGAGGAGCTCGAAGAGAGAGAAAGGGTTTGCGCAGAGAGAGAAACACGATGAGGGAGGAGGAGGTTGCCTCTGTTGCTGCCAAGCCGTCGCTGACGGGGTTGGGTTCGCCGTCGCCGTTGAGCTGTGTGCCGCTGTTGGCGTCTGGATCGCCACTCTGTTTCTGCTGTAACTTGCCACTGTCCTGGTGAGCTTTACCCTGCAAGTTACTTCCACTCTGATTTTAATGTTAATTTGGTATAATGCTATTCTGATGTTGATTTGGTAACTGGTTATTTGGAATTGCTGTAGTGATTTTATTTTGATTTTAAGATTGATTTAGTATGTAACTGGTTCTCTGGTAATGCTGCTCTGATTTTGTTTTGATTCCAATTGCCCTCATACTCAATTTCACCAAACTAGACATACACTTACCTTGAAGCAGCTTGGTCTGATCATTGGCAAAGGTCAGTTATTCATTATTATTAGTAGCTTGACATTGTGGTTTAGTTCTTTTACTTTCATATTCATTGCATAGAAAATCTTAGTTAGTACCATGTATTCTTAAAGTCTGTGGATCCCAACTTTACATGCTAATCCAAAAGAATTCTCCCTTTTGTGAAAGGTTTTCATCATTGTAGATATGGCTACAAGGATGTGAGTGATCTTGAAAATGTGGTTGCCAACTATGCAAAAGCAAATATACCCATTGAAGTTATGTGGACAGATATTGATTCAATGGATGCATATAAGGATTTCACACTTGATCCTATAAATTTCCCATTGGATAAGATGAGAAAATTTGTTGACACCCTTCATCAAAATGGCCAGAAATATGTTCCCATCTTAGATCCTGTTACCTAATTCCAACACCAAGCAACCTCTTTTAACCAATCCACAAACATATTATAGCAGTTATTGATTTGAAGCTAATTTTTCAAACAGGTATCAGTGGAAATGCTGTTGTGATTTTATTTTGATTTTAAGATTGATTTAGTATGTAACTAGTTCTCTGGCAATGCTGCTCTGATTTTGTTTTGATTTCAATTGCCCTCATACTCAATTTTACCAAACTGGATATACACTTAACTTGAAGCAGCTTGGTTTGATCATTGGCAAAGGTCAGTTATTCATTATTATTAGTAGCTTGACATTCTGGTTTAGTTCTTTTACTTTCATATTCATTGCATAAGACAATAATTTGTGCATTTTTTTCCTTTAAATCTACCGCTGCTTGTGCAATCTGATGATGAGAATTTTTTTTAATGGTCGAGTATATGGCTAAAGTCTTGCATAGGACAATAATTGGTTTTCATGCTATGTTTGTAATTGAAACAGCCTAATTTAAATAAGTTTGTATTCTTGAAAGACCAGCGTTGAAGGAAGCTTGTGCTACTCTTCAAAAGCTCCTTTCAAGTAGAAGTTGCAACCTCAATTTGTTCTTTTCTTTTACTTTGTTTCCACATTCTAATGCCTTAAACGCTACACTTTCACTCCCTTTCAACCTAAAACCACACTTCTCCGTCACTTGCTCTGCCTCTTCTTCCGGTACCACAGTTTCCTTCTTCTCATTATGCTCTTCGTTTTATTCAATTTAGCTTCTTTTTCTTTTAGTTCATTTATTTTTTGAAGTGGTAGTGTAGCTAGTATGTGTGATAATAAAGGTGACGTTGCTGGTTCCTAATAGCATTCATTTTTAACAAATTTGTTGCTTTAGATAGTGGTGCAAATTGTTATAGGAGAGGGTAATTCAGGTATTTTTGAGTCTTTGAGATGAATCAATTAATTGAGATTGTTGAAGTTGATTGATTGAAGGCATGGAGAAAGAGGGGAAAAAGTTCTGTTAACAATTAACATTCATTTGTATGTTTTACAGAAATGAGTAATATTGTTCAAATTTGGAAGACTGTTATAAGCATTTCTTTCTCTTGTTTACTCTTTCATTTTCTTGATTATACTCATTTAAGCAAGAGAAATTCATGATTTTTGTGGTGATTTTGTCTTCAAATCCTCTGCTGGTGAAGGCTGCCAGAGGAGAACTTGTTAGTCGGCCACCAGCATGCATGATGCGCCAGGTGGGAAGGTACATGGCTGTTTATAGAAAGCTTGCTGAGAAATATCCATCCTTTCGAGAGAGGTCGGAGACAACTAATCTTATTGTGGAAATTTCTTTGCAGCCTTGGAATGCCTTTAGGCCTGATGGAGTGATCATTTTCTCTAACATCCTTACGCCTCTTCCTGCATTTGGGGTCGAATTCGACGTTGAAGATGTAAGGGGTCTTGTTATTCAGTCCCCAATACGCTCCGAGAAGGGGCTAAAGGCTCTGCATCCAATTGACCTGGAAAAGCTCAGTTTTGTTGGAGATTCACTCAAGATACTGCGCAAGGAGGTAAACCTAGTTGCATTACCGCTTCTATATATCATGGCTATCCTTCAAAGGAACCGTTTTCCTTACTTATTGCTTTTTACTTAGGTTGGTGGCGATGCTGTCATTTTAGGTTTCGTGGGAGCACCTTGGACAATAGCAACATATATAGTGGAAGGGGTACAACATGCACCTATACAACCATTAAGAGTATGTGCTATACAGCACCACATTTATTGCGGACTCTGCTCTCTCATTTGGCGCAAGCAATAGCAGATTATGTTATTTTCCAAGTGGAGTCTGGGGCTCACTGCATACAAATATTTGATTCATGGGGTGGACAACTACCACCTGATATGTGGGAACGCTGGTCAAAGCCTTATATCAAAGAGGTAATGTAGAAATAGTTCCCATTTATTTTCATCTTATTGAAATTGTGTTCTAATTTTTCAAACTGTTCTATTTGGGATCCATGTCATAGCAAGCCTAAGTGTATGTATTTAAACTTTTGCTTATTTGTTTAGTTGAATCTTTGAACTAGACAAATCATGTGTCGCTTTCAAAAGTTGGCAATGACTACAGGTTTTGTTTTATGTAAAGTATTATTTTGTTCCAAGCTCTGCAATGATTACAGGTTTTGTTTTATATAAATTATTGTTTTGTTCCAAGCTCTCATGATTGTCATTTGGTTGGTAAATAATATGAGCTAAGAGCTTGTAATTTGTAAGCATCGAGTGGTAAATAAGCTCACTTCATCTTGGTCTTCTGAATTTCAGATCCAGTGCGACTGTCAAGGTTATTATTCACATATACCTTCCCTGGTATTTGGTTAAATATCTGCATAACTTTGTGTTTGTCTTTTTAATGCTTAGTATCCAGGTTTTCTAATCTGCCAAAAATGTTTATACAGATAAAGATCAAATTTAAGATTTTTTCTAGTTCTTTATGTGAAGCAGTTGCTATTGAAGCCAAGAGAGTCCACTCAAGCTGAGTTAACACATCAACTTTATTGAAGAAAAATGAAGAAATTGTCACCCTTAGGCTATGGTACTATGGTATTTTGAAAAATGATGATGATATAAGTAAAAGTAGTTATGGCCTAGATTAGTATTATGTTATTTTGCAATGATGATAGTGATTGTATGTGGATCTTACAACAACTTTTGTAAGTCAAATTTGATAATAAATGTTTAATTAGTTTTTTTTAGTAATTTGATTCAAATAATTTAGGTTATTTATTGATACTAAATTAAAAAAAAAATTGGAACTAATTTCATTCATGAGAAAACTCTTGTAATAAAGAATTATATCACAAAAAACCGTTGTCAAAAGTCACAAAAGGCAATGGTGTTAAAACCGTTGTCAAAGACAACTATAAAATGGCAATGGTATTAAAACCGTTGCCAAAAAATGACATTAATGGCAACGCTTTAAAACTGTTGGCTTAGTGAATAATAAAGCTACAATAGTTTAAAACCGTTGCCTATCTAGTTATGGTTTTAAACCGTTATGTCATGAAAGAGAACGGTTTTAAACCGTTGCCTATCCAGCAACGGTTTTAAACCGTTCTTTAAAAATTGTTGTCAAAACCGTTGTCTATACTAGTAACTTTGGCAACGGTTTTTTTGTTACTGTTGCCTTAGGTAAAAAACCGTTGCCTTTGAGCATTGGCAACGGCCGCATATACCACAAGTAAAAAACCGTTGCCAAAGCGTTGCCTAAAGTTTCGGGAACAGTTTTTCAATTTACGGCAACGGTTTTTGACTGTTGCGAAAACCCTTATTTGTTGTAGTGAATGAAGGGGTGACCTATGATAATCACCCAATCTTCATTACTCGCTTAGCCAAGATCCGCATGCCTGACAACCACAAGCAGTCTACATGATGTTCAACGTAGTCATTGGACGACTGCCGGAGTATATTCTCTTGGGTCCCTAATCAACGATTCACATCGTCTCTCCTGACAACAGAGCATCTGAATCTAAGATTAGAACCTTCGTGGTATAGGCTAGAACCATTGGCAGCATTCTTGAGATCCAGAAAGTCTAAACCTTATCTGTGGTATTCCAAGTAGGATCTGGGAAGGGATGACTGTGTCGAGCTTTAAACTTACAAATGTTGGGCGCAGTGACAGTGTGCAAAAGGACAATGGTCCTATTCCGACGCTAGCGAGAACCAACAGATGATTAACCGTGCGGTGACAGTGCATATGGATTTATTTTCATTCGAGAGGATGATACAGCTTGCCATGGAAGGAGGTAACGCATGATTGGAAGAAGGCAGTAGAAAAGCAGAAGTTCAGAAGCAACAAAGCATCTTCAGACGCTTATCTGAAATTCCCACCAATGAATTACATAAGTATTTCTATCTTATTTTATATTTTATTTATATTGTAATTATCAAAACCTCAAAACCATTTGAATCCGCCTGACTGAGATTTACAAGGATGACCATAGCTTGCTTCAAGCCGACAATCACCATGGGATCGACCCTTACTCACATAAGGTTTATTACTTGGACGACCCAGTGCACTTGCTGGTCAGCTGCACGGAGTTGTGAGAAAAGTGTGGGATCACGATTTCGTGCACCAAGTTTTTGGCGCCATTGCTGGGGATTGTTCGAGTTTGGACAATTGACGGTTCATCTTGTTGCTCAAATTAGGTAATTTTATTTTATGTTTAAGCTTTTTAATTTTAATTTTGAAAAAAATTCAAAAAAATAAAAAAATTATTCTATGTTCTTCAGAATTTTTAAGAATGAATTCTAGAGTTTCAGATGATATGTGAAGCCTGGCTGGCTGCTAAGCTATGTCTAATTTTTTGGACTGAGGCTTTCACTTATCATTGCAGGAGCCTTTTGATTCCCATCAATTTGGCTGTTGTATGTAATGCTCTGCTGAAGCTTGGCTGGCCATTGGCCATGTCTAATCTTTTGGATCGAAGCTTTCACATAAAGCTTGGCTGGCTATTAAGCCATGTCTAAATTTTTGGACCGAAGCTTTAGACTAACATTGCATGATTCCTGGAATTCTTATTAAAAATTTTGAATTTCTTTATTTCCTTTTTCAAAATAATTTTCGAAAAATAAAAAAAAATTTAATAAAATCATAAAAACCAAAAAAATTTTGTGTTTCTTGTTTGAGTCTTGTGTTAAATTTTAAGTTTGGTATTAATTGCATGATTTTATTTTTTTCTTTAATTTTTGAAAATAAGTGCATTGTGTTCTTCATGATCTTCAAGTTGTTCTTGATGATTCTCCTTGTTTGATCTTTAATTTTTCTTGTTCTGTGTCTTTCCTTGTTTTTCATATGCATTTTTGAATTATTAGTGTCTAAAGTTTAAAAATTTTTAACTTTGGTGTCTTGCATGTTTTTCTTTTCTTAAAAATTTTCAAAAATGTGTTCTTGATGTTCATCATGATCTTCAAAGTGTTCTTGGTATTCATCTTGACATTCAAAGTGTTCTTGCATATTTTTCTTGTTTTGATTCATAATTTGTGTGTCATGTGTCATTTAGATGTTTTTCAATTTCTTCATAAAAAAATTCAAAAATCAAAAAAATAATATCTTTCCCTTTTTCTTCTCATAAATTTTTGAAATTTTGAATCGATTTGGTCAAAAATTTTTAAAATTAGTTGTTTCTTGTGAGTCAGGTCAAAATTTCAATTTAAAAATTTTATCTTTTCAAATCTTTTTCAAAAATCAAATCTTTTTTCATTTTTCCTTCCTGTTTTTCCGGAAACTTTTAAAAATTGATTTTCAAAATCTTTTTCTTAATTTTATTTCATAATTTTCGAAAAATTAATGCCAACAATTAATGTTTTGATTCAAAAATTTTCAAGTTGTTACTTGCCTATTAAGAAAGGTTTAATCTTTAAATTCTAAAATCATATCTTTTAGTTTCTTGTTAGTCAAGTAATCAACTTTAATTTTCAAAATCAAAATCTTTCTCTAACTTCTTAGTTTTTCAAAATTGATTTTCAAATCTTTTTCAATTAACTACTTGACTTTTTGTTTGTTTTACTATTTCTTATCTCTTTCAAAACTACCTAACTACTTTTTTCTCTCTAATTTTCGAAAACCAACTAACCACTTTTTCAAAATTCTTTTTAATTAACTAATTGTTTTAAATTTTAATTTTATTTTATTCTTTTTAATATTTTCGAATACTAACCAATAATTAAAATAAAAACAATAATATTTTCCTTTTATTTTAAAAATCACTAACACTTCTCTTCTTCTTAAAATTCGAACCCTCTCTCCCTCTCTGTGTTAGAATTTTTCTCTTCTCACTCTTCTACTCTTCTCTTCTTCTACTCACATAAAGGAATCTCTATACTGTGACATATAGGATTCCTATTCTTTTCTGTTCTCTTGTTTTCATATGAGCAGGAGCAAGGATAAGAACATTCTTGTTGAAGCTGATCCAGAACCTGAAAGGACTCTAAAGAGGAAGCTAAGAGAAGCTAAAGCACAAAACTCTGGAGAGGACCTGAAAGAATTTTTTGAAAAAGAAGAAGAGATGGCCGAACCTAATAACAATGGTGGAGATGCAAGGAAGATGCTTGGTGACTTTATTGCACCCTCTTCTAACTTCTGTGGAAGAAGCATCTCAATTCCTGCAATTGGAGAAAACAACTTTGAGCTTAAGCCTCAATTAGTTTCTCTAATGCAGCAGAATTGCAAGTTTCATGGACTTCCATTGGAAGATTCTCATCAGTTTTTAGCTGAATTCTTGCAAATCTGTGACACTGTTAAGACCAATGAGGTTAATCCTGAGGTCTACAGACTTATGCTTTTCCCCTTTGCTGTAAGAGACAAAGCTAGGACATGGTTGAACTCACAACCTGAGGATAGCCTGAACTCTTGGGAAAAGTTAGTCAATGATTTCTTGGCCAAATTTTTTCCACCTCAAAAGTTGAGCAAGCTTAGAGTGGAAGTCTAGACCTTCAGACAGAAGGAAGGTGAATCCCTCTATGAAGCTTGGGAAAGATACAAGCAATTGATCAGAAGGTGTCCTTCTGACATGTTTTCAGAATGGAGCATCATATGTATATTCTATGATCGTCTATGATGAGAAGACGTTTGTGTGGCTTAGAATTTCACAAATGAAATCTCGTTGCAAGTATAGTTTCTAAACCAACAAGTAATCCTTTCAAAGAAAAATTTGTTTGTCACTAGTACAAACCCGTAAATTTATAAACTGAAGTATTGAACCTCGGGTCATTCTCCCTAGGAATCACAATAAAGTGTCTTGTTATTGGTTATGAGTCTTGTTTGGGGTTTTTGGGATAAGAGACATGAAATGTAAATGGCAATGAAAATAAACTAACAACTAGAAAAGCTCTTGGCAAGATATGAGAACTAGAAGTCCTATCCTAGTTATCCTCCTCAATTGTGATCATAAATTATCCATTGCTACCACTTAGTTAACCTCTAATCATGGAGGAAAGTCAAGTGGATGAATCAACTTGATTCCACAAGTCCTAGCCAACTCCCAAGGGAAAGACTAGCTTTAGTGGTATCCAAATCAATTAGCAACTTCTAATTATCAATCAACAAAGGAATTAGATAACTCAAGCATCACTAATTACTCTACCAAAGCCAAGAGGTACAAAATCTACACTAAAGTCCAACCAAGCATTTCATCAAACACTTGGAAGGCAAAAAAAGGAAAGCAAGGTAAATTGATAACAACAATGAAATCTAACAACTACTTATTGCAAGGAATTAATAACAACAATCAAAAGAAAACAAGATCTACATGAAATACCTCAAATTGCATTAAAAGAAAATAGGATGAACAAGAGTAGATCTACAAACAAAATAGAAGAAAGTAATGACAACAATAGAAAAATGATGAATGTAACAACATAGAATTGAGAGGTAGAAGAAGAAGGAAGCATGAATTGAAACCTAGATCTACATTATTGAACTAAACCTAATCCTAATTCTAATCCTAGAGAGAAGTGGGAGCTTCTCTCTCTAAAAGTAAAGCTAAAACTAGCCTAATGTGTGTTATGATTCAATATGATCATCCCCCTTCAATCCTTGGTCCTTTTGAGTGTTTTGGCGCCAAAGTTGGCTTGGATTGGGCCCCACAGGCTTTGAGAATTTGCTGGCCACGTTTTCATTAAAAAATCATAAATCATCACCGACACGTACGCGCACAGCACACGTATGCGTCCATGGGCGATTTTGTAAGGTGCGCGCGCGCGTCCATGGCCGAGTTTAACTCTTTGGCTTTTCACAATCTTCTCTACTTGAATGCTTCCTTCCTTGCTCCCCTTGATTCATTCCTAGCCTTTATCAACCTGAGATTACTAACAAATACATCAAGGCATCTTATGGAATCAAGGAGAAGTTAAAGTTATCTAATCAAAGACCAAAAAAAGCATACTTTTTACACTTAGGCACAAATAAAGGAGAGATCACAAAATCATGATAAATCAATGGCTAAATGTGAGAAAAGGTTAGCAAAATACTCTAAATCCAATACAAGATAAACCCTAGAAATGGGGTTTATCAACCTTCCGACACTTAAACCTTATCTTGTCCTCATGCTAAATTAAAAAGGAAACAAGGGGTATGATCTTTATTTAATGCACTAAACTACATGAATCCTATCTAAATGCAACTACCTATGGTGAATGCAAATGCTTGGTCAAAATAATTCAACTTCCAAGAGAATATATATATGAGCATAAGAGCTAGAGTAATAGGGATCAAGTCCAAACCACAATTGCATTGAGTTATCAAAAGAATTTCAAACTTGCAAGAATATAGATAATAGGGGTGAATACATGTAATTGAGCTATTGAACCCTCACCGGATGTGTTTGCACTCTCTTTGCTTGGTGTTTAGGGGTTGATCCACTCAATCCTCTCCTAATCATGCTTTTCCAAAATTTGTTCTTCATCTAACAATCAACAATTATTCAATGTATGCATTCATTCATCATGAGGTCTTTCTCATGGGTTGTAATGGGGTTAGGGTCAAGGTAGGATCATGTATGGATAAGTGGACTAGAATTTGAATCTTTGATTAGTCTAGACCTTCCCACCTAACCTATATAGTGACCTATACAATTAAGTACCACCTAACTACCCATCCTTCACATTTTACATAATGATGCATTTTCTTTTGATTTTCCTAACACTTATGCTTTGACTCTTATTGGCCTTTACTTTGGGGCATTTGTCCCCTTTTTATTTCTTTCTTTTCTTTGTTTCTTTCTTTTTGTTTCTTTTTCTATTTCTTTTGTTTTTCTCATCATTTTTTTTTCAAACTATATACAAGAACATCAATGCATAAGGTCTATACATTAATCAATACATGAGTATGCACCCAATTTCCTAAATACAAATACAAAACACTCTTTTATCCTAACCAATGTTCCTAATCTCCCCAAACTTGAATATAAGACACTCTCACTAGCCTAAGCTAATCAAAGATCCAAACAAGGGACTTTATTGTTTTCCACTTTAGGCATGTAATGTGCTAAAATAAGAACAATTGGGTTAAGCGTAGGCTCAAAATTGGTTAACAATAGAGGGTAGAAGGTAGGCTATTTGGGTAAGTGAGCTAATTAAAATGATGGCCTCAATCATATAAATGCATGAATACAAGGAATAAATGGACATATAGAATCAAGCAAACCAAGGATCACAATCATAGGAAGAGACAATCACACACAAGAATGGAAAATTGGTGGCTATAAAATGTAACCACATCAATAGGCTCAAATCTCACATGCTTGTGTTCTTAGCTCAATACATGCTCCACAAAGTATGAATTCAAGCAAATTACAAAAGTTTTCAATCAATTGGGGTGTGCTCTATAGATGGATTCTTTTGAAAATTTCATCATTTTGACTAAGCTTATTAATGCAATGTTGTGATTGAGAGTTTCCAAAAATAAAATCCTTAGCTTACCCTTTTTCTTTTTTCAATTAAAACAAGTTTCATATGAAAAAGGGTTAACTAGGTCTTAACAATTCCAAAACAATTTCTAATCACAACCACAAGCTAAGAGAGTAACTATATAAAGAAAAACCCAACTAAAGTATAAAATCCAACATCCATAATATCTACATCCAAAATGAGAGAGTATGCAACATAGAAGTATCCAAAATATCTAAAACAGCCAATATATACAATAATGTGCAAAATAAGATAGCTAGGAATATAACTAGGAAAATAGCCAAAATATTCACCGAACTACCGATGGTGCCAACGGCAACCTCCCCACACTTAAGGTCAAGCATCGTCTTCGATGCTAATCCTCAGGCTCAGCGAGAGGTACACCGGTCGGCTGAGGTGCTGGTGGTGGTGGTGGTAAAGAAAGTGTTGCTGTAGATCCTGATGTAGAGGCTCCTGCTGGGGCTGATGACGAAGAGGGTCCAGCTCCCTCTTCTACTACTCTAGCACGAGATCGGCATTGGGAAGGAGACTTTTCGTTCACCCAGGACCCCCATAGAATGGTCTCCAGCTCCTTCTCAGGGAGCGGTGGGGGAGGTGACACGTCCTCCGGTAGCCACTGGACACCGGCCCGCTGAATTATCTGTGTGACAAGGACGGGAAATGGAAAGATACCTCTGATGTGGGCCCGCCACATGAACCGCCTAATCAGCCGGGGGAAATAGACCTCCTTCCCCTCCAGCACACAGCTGATCAGGATCAACATAGCCACAGGGATCTCTGAGAAGTGGGTGGTCGGCATGAGGTAGTGGGCAAAAATCTGCTGCCATATCTTGGCCTCCTTGCTCAGATAGATAAAGCGCATCCCCTTGGGTGCCTTGTTTTCCGCATCCATGACCCAGGGAGCTTCCGGGGTAGCTACCACTGCCCGCAAAGTATCAAAATCGAAGGTCATGCAGTGGAGCTCCACCTCGGCCTGCTCAAAGGCATCAGTATCACCTGCCTTGGGCCTACAGGTAAGGGCGTCCTCAATAGCCTGCTCAGTGATGGGCACCTGAATACCTCTAACCAAGACCGAGTCAAGGGTGTGGCAGAAGAAGTTGCAATAGAATTCCTGCACCCAAGACCGGTTCACCCGGCTGAGCACTCGATCCAGAAAGTCTAAACCCATCCTCTCAATGCGGTTATTAATTGTTTGCCTCAGATCGGATGGAAGGGCCAACTTCTTTTCAATGTTCAAGTTCTTTGAGTTATAGCTTGGGAACCAAAGTTCACAGTAGAGATTAGGGAACTTGACTGAATCCTGGGTAGGTAAGGATTGATTTGCCCTCTCCACATCATCAATAGGATTTTTTGAATAATCCACAAAAGGAGAGAAAGTGGAATCTGGGGCCCTTTTCCTCTTTCTGGAGGTGGCCTTGCCTTTCCCTTTAGCCGACATCCTGAAAATAGAGTATGATAGAGAATAAGCAAGTATGCAAGTAGCAAGAAGTAAGGGAAAGCATGGTCCGGATATAAGGTAATTGGCAAGCAATCATGTTGTGAACCAAAATTGAAAACTTGGAATGCAAGTAAGCATAGAAAACATAACTATAGACCAAGAATTCAAACAATTCAAACAATGTGGCACAAAACTCATGCATTAGGCATATTCATCATCACCTCAAAAGAATAGTTAAAGGGTTAGGTGAACTAAAAAGTGAAGTTA
The DNA here is from genome assembly GCF_000816755.2 of Arachis ipaensis. Lineage (NCBI taxonomy): Eukaryota > Viridiplantae > Streptophyta > Magnoliopsida > Fabales > Fabaceae > Arachis > Arachis ipaensis. The sequence continues at coordinate 71,013,551 of NC_029787.2, forward strand.
ATAGGTTAGACAAGTTAGTGAGTTAGAAAAAAGAAAAATGAAATTGAAAGTTAGTGGTATGATGGAGAAAAGCCTAAGTAACAGAGAATTGCAGAATGTGTACAACAATCATGTTCACATACATGAGGGAAGTGCAGTCATTGATGATCAAATACGAAATTGCAAGAAAAGCAATTAATTGGAAACAAGTCATCAGTCAATTCTTTGGCCATTGGTTGTGCAAGTTTGAAATGCATGTAGTGTAACACAATTCAAGATAGAAATAAATTGAGTGAAAATGAGTTACACAAGTAGAATTCACCAATTGTTGCTGATGCATGAACCATTTACACAAAATTGCAAGTTAGACCGAATGAGGAGTGAAGCACAAGATGAAGGCATTCGACTATCTTGAAAAGTGGAAACATGGAATGGTTCAAAGCAAGTTATAGGAAACGTAGGAAACACGGAAAACCGACCCAAAGGTACCTAAGAATTGAACTTGGTGTAACTGGGTGAGTATGCAACTCCAAGGCCAACAAGTTCAACTACATGTAGTATGTTTAAAAGCAGAGCAGTTTCTAGAAAATTGGGCAGCATTTCGGTAGCAATTCGGATGTTTCTGGACAGCGATTAACAGTAGGAAAGCCATAGGAATCCAAGGAAGCAAGAAACATAGCCAAACAGCAGCAAAAAGCAATATTCATGATGATCAGTAGAATGAACAAAACCAGGCAGCAGCAACTAAATCAGAAAATGAGAAATGCAGCATGCGGTAAAGTATGAAGAATGCATCACAGCAAAGCAATCAATACCACTCAGCAAGCAATCAATATGTGCTCAATTAGGTAAACAAATACGGCACAATTATCAGGCCTAGAATCCTCTATCCAGAACCTAACTATCTAACAGCAAATATCTCTATCTATCGTAACATGTAAAAAAAATCGAATTCTAACTAACAAAAATTAACAGTAAACTAATGAACGAAGAAAGAATGAAATAAGGGAAATAGGGGAGTGACCTAGGAGCAGACTAGGGATGGAATGGGGGGGTGGGTAGGCAGTAGGGAGGAGGGGAGAACGGAGACCTGCCGCGGACAGTGGCACTCGCCGGCGG
>NC_029787.2:71015328-71025232 GCF_000816755.2 Arachis ipaensis
TGCCGGTGCGGTGGTCGGAGGCGTCACTGGGAGGAAAGGGGGTTAGAGGAGGGAGTTTGGGGAGGAGGGGGTTGAAGGGTGCGTCTGCGCGATTGTTCGTCACGCCTTAGGGTTATCCCGATTTTGGAACCGACGCGGGTGCGCACAATGCGCGTCCGCGTGCATTGAAGATTTTTGGGATGGATGCGGGAGCATGAAGTACGCTTATGCGTAACTGGGAGAATTAGTAAGGACGCGCACGCTTACTTTACGCGTCCGCTTGCTATGAGTTGGGTTGAAGGCCTAGTGCTGGCCCAGCGCCAGCACAACTCTCTGGACAAATGTATGGGCTGGAGCCAGTCGCTTAGGGATGCGTACGCGTAATGCGTGCGTCCGCGTGCATGGCCATCGAGTCTAGTGGCGCGCGAGCGCGATGTGCGCACTCGCGTGTCTTCCCTCAGCGCTGCATGGACGTGCACGCGTACTGTGTGCGTCTGCGTGGGTCGAGTTGGGCTAAAAGATCAACGTTCGCACAAGAGAGGCCCAACTCTCTGGAAAATCTATGGGGCTACATCCGCTTGTGTGCGTCTGCGTGGGTCGAGTTGGGCTAAAAGATCAACGTTCGCACAAGAGAGGCCCAACTCTCTGGAAAATCTATGGGGCTACATCCGCTTGTGAACGCGTGCGCGTACAGCTTGTGCGCACGCCCTTCACCCCCCCTTCTTCTTTTTTTTTTTTTAGAAGCATAGACACAGAATTTAACACTCTCCTAACCTATAAACATCCTACAGCAACCAAAATTCAATTTTAACAAAAATCTTTAAGTTCTTGAAGAATTTTCAAAAACAAAATAAACGCAACTTGCACTTCAAGTAACCTACTTTAACAACAATCTAAACTAATGAAAACACACTACAACAACCTAACAATCAAAACAAAATGTAGAAGAGTATGGAAAAGAAGAAAACTACCTATAATGGTAACTCAAATCACTTATTAAGTATATATACAAGAGAATGAAAAGAGTTTACCATGGTGGGGTGTCTCCCACCTAGCACTTTTGGTTTAAGTCCTTAAGTTGGACATTTGGGAAACTCTTTGTCATGGTGGCTTATGCTTGTACTCATCCTTGATTCTCCAAGGATCTATGCGCCTCAAATGGTTGACAGAAATTCCAACCAAATTCGCCATGCTTGGGCAAAGTTCTACCCAAGATATGAGCTCCCATAGTTGGTCTACATGCTTCGCTCCGGGATCCCATATCTTATTCTCACACCCATCTTCTAGTTTATTGTCATGATTCTTCCGTCCAGGTGGTTGATACATAAAATTCTCTTGATCACACCAAGCCTTCTTCCTAGACCCATGTAAAGTAGCATTCATCCAATTATAGTCCCTATACTTTGAGGTTTTGACCTTGATGAGTCTAATTCCAAACTTCCAACCACTACACAACTCCCTTTTACTCTTAATTCCACAAAGAGCTCTAAGCTGACCATCCTTTTCAATTAAACCATATTCAAGTGAGAAAGTAAAGATTAGGGATAAGAATTTTATCCACTTGAATGTTGTGTTGGATGGTGACTTGGGGAGGGAGAAAAATATAGGTAGAAGTTATACGTGAACATAATAACTGCAATAAAACTAAATAAAATTTGTAACGATGGATGTGATGAAATCGATAGCGTTGAAGGTAAAAAAATAATGGCAGCAAGAAAAATATAACAACGTGTATTAGGAGGTAAAAAAAGAACCAGTAAAATAGATGAAATTATAAAAAAAAATAAAAAAGATATATTTTTTATGATTATAAAAAAAATTCTAATAGAATAATTAAAATGAGGCTAAACTACTGGACAGACCATCAGAGTACAGTACTCACAGATATACTTAAAACAACACTATACAAACAAAGACCAATATAGAATTAAACAAAACATAATTTAAATGAATACCTCCGAATATAATAAGATCTATACAAGAAAACTATTTATCACCACTGATTAAACACTTGTTGGCTTCTAATTATTTTTTTTATTTCATATATGGCCACAAAAATAAATCTTTTGACATCGTCTTTACCTAGTTTAAGATGTCAAAAAAACTCATTTAAATAATTGTACGGTATATAGAAGAGTTCATAAGATAAAGAAGAATCAGACCAAAATAAAAAAATAAAAAAAAGAGAGATTGTGGGAGTAAAGAATTGAATAGAAGTTACGCGTGAGTTTTTGTAACTGTTAGTAAAATAAGTAACTGTATAATATTTTTGAATTATGTTAGTAGGTTTAAAATAGGAAATAGAAAATTGGACACCAAACCTCCATGTTTTGGCATTATATATTGTTATAGATAAGAAACTCGAAAATAAATGAAGTAAAAACAAGCTATAAAAACAAAATGAAAATGTAAAGAATAAAAATATGCGAATGCAATGGACAAAAGAAAATGGAAGAAGAGAAAAAAACTCTTTTGTTTTTACCGGCGCAGACGTGTCATGCACGCTTACGCGCCCATGGGCATATTGGCCGAAGTGTGTGTACGCGCCAGGTGCGCGTACGCGTGGGTGAGGTTGGGCCAAACGCTTAATGCTGGCCCAGAGCTGGCACAACTCTCGGGTCATTGGCCTGGGAACCATTTTAGCGAATCGGCGCGCACGCGACATGTGCGCGAGCGCGCGCATATGCAAAATAAGGACATCGACGCGTAAGCGCGCAGTGCACGCACACATACACGCACTTGTGCAATTGGCCTAGCTTTTGCGTGAGATTGGCCCAACTCTCTGGAAAAAGTATGGGCCTGAATATGCGTATGGACGTGCACGCGCACAGCGTGCATATGCGTCCTTGACTCTTTTTTTTTTTTAAAAAATACTATAAACAGCTAAAAATCTCCCTAACACTACCTATAACTCAAGATCAACTAAAATGCAAATTTAACAAAAATTTCAAGTGCAAACAAACATAACTTGCACTTTAAGCAACTAACAACCAAGATATTAAGATAAGACTGCGTGAAGAGAAAAAGCTACCTACAATGGCAATTCAAATCACTTATTAATCAAATCTACAAGATAGTGGAAGGAGTATACCATGGTGGGGTGTCTCCCACCTAGCACTTTTGGTTTAAGTCCTTAAGTTGGACATTTGGGAAACTCTTTGTCATGGTGGCTTATGCTTGTACTCATCCTTGATTCTCCAAGGATCTATGCGCCTCAAATGGTTGACAGAAATTCCAACCAAATTCGCCATGCTTGGGCAAAGTTCTACCCAAGATATGAGCTCCCATAGTTGGTCTTCGTGCTTCGATCCGGGATCCCATATCTTATTCTCACACCCATCTTCTAGTTGATTGTCATGATTCTTCCATCCGGGTGGTTGGCGAGTAGAACAAGGGGAATTCTTTCTAGCATAGCAAGACTTCTTCCTAGACCAACACAAAGTAGCATGCTTCCAATCATAGTTCCCATATTTTGAGGCTTTGACCTTAATGAACCTAATTCCAAACTTCCAACCACTGTACAACTCTTTTCTACTCTTAACTCCACAAAGAGCTCTAAGTTGACCATCATTTTCAACCAAACCATATTCAAGTGAGAAAGTAAAGCTTAGGGGTAAGAATTTTACCCACTTGAATGTTATGGATGGTGACTTGGGGAGGGAGACCTCCCCACACTTAGACAATGCGAGGTCTACTTCTTTAGGCTCTTCCTTGACTCCATTTCTTCGCAAGCTTCTTCAATTTCAACCTTTTCCCCTTTGTCACTTGGCTTGGTGTTGTCTTCAAGAACTTCGATTTCTTGCCCAATGGGAGGTGATTTAATTTTGGATAGGAATTTATTGATGAATGAATCCGTCTCTTGATCAACCTCTTCATATTCTTCAATTTTGATATACACCAATTCAACTTTGTCCCCTTGGTAGCTTTCTTCCGATTCGCTCTCTTTTCCATTGCTCACCAAGGGTGTGGGAGGTTGTGCACGTTCTTCTCTAACTTCAACTTCATGTCCAATGGGAGAGGGTTCCATTGTAGAGAGAAATTCATCCATGATTGAAGCCATCTCTCGATAAGCCTCTTTCAAGTCTCCAATTTTGATATGCCTTGGAGGTTGCGCACCCTCCTTAACATCAATATCAAACTTCTTGGAAGAGTGCTCCATGATGCTACATTCCCATGGACTTTCTGATGTGCGGAAAACGATCCGACACAAAACTCACCGGCAAGTGCACCGGGTCGCATCAAGTAATAATAACTCACGGGAGTGAGGTCGATCCCACAGGGATTGAAGGATTGAGAAATTTTAGTTTAGTGGTTGATTTAGTCAAGCGAATCAAGATTTGGTTGAGAGATTTGTGATTTGCAGAATTTAAATTGCATGGAAAATCTCTCTTGCTCCTAGCCATTCCTTCTTGCTTCAACCTTTCTCCAATCTTTCTTCACCTATCATTAATCAACCAAACACATCAAAGCTATGCTCAAAATCATGAGATTGTCATTCTTTCATAATATGTGGCAATTATAGCATAAATCCTCATGAAATTGCATTAATTTATCTGTGGTTGATTAAATCAAAGGAAACATGAAAATCTACCCAATTGGCTTGCTTGTGGCTCAAGAAAGTGCATAATTCAATTGAAAACAAAAGGAAAAGGCTAGTGAAACTAGGCTAAGATGACTTGTCATCACAACACCAAACTTAAAGCTTGCTTGTCCCCAAGCAAGAAAGGAATTATGCTCAAAGGTTCTTTCAATCAGAATGGATTTGAAAAATTACATGTACTATCCTGTGAGTGAAGTGATCAAGTGACAGTGGGGTGAACTCTAACTCATGTGCTCATGCAAGGGCCTCAGTGCTTACTAGTCCCTACATCTTGGAAGTCTTAGGTCTTAGGATTTTCATCCAAATGGTATCATCGAGGTCTCTTTATATGTAATCACGTTGAAGCAGCTTATGGTTTCCTTGCTTTGGCCTTGACTCTAAGTGTCATGTCTCAAAGCAGCTCTTTAGATAAGCTTTCAATCAATACTCCTAAACCAGTTGGTTTTAAGGTAGTAGGTGTTAAAGCACCCCTAAGGATTTACTTGCTCAAGCCTCTTTCTTTGACACAATTCGACCACAAGCATTTACTAGGATAACAACTCTTTGAGTTTTTGTTTCTTCTTTCTTTTCTGCCTAGTAATTGATGCTCAGAGCCTTAGGCCATGTTCTTTTTGTTTTTGTATTTTCTTTATTTTCTTTTGTTTTGTTTGTTGCTTCTTGGATCAATAAATTTTTGAGAATCTCCACAATACTTCTTTGAACTTCATGTCTTGCCTATGAGCTCCCATGCAAGTTTTCATAAGCATGCAACCTCAATACATTATCATACAACTAGAACCGCCACTTCTCCTAATCTTTTGCTTGCCTCAAAATTGTTTAATTCCTCAATCCTTCTTTTCAAAGAACTTTCATGTCATGCATTTTTGAAGTATTGAGTGCAAACAAGTGTGAAAAGTGTAGTGTTGTGAATAATCAAGCATCTTAATTATTGAATTACAGAAAAACTATACTATGCAGACAAGCAGGGGTATTATATCACTTTCAATCGTAGCAGTATCTGATATAAAAGAATCACTGAACAATACAACTTTTTGGAGTTCGCTTGCTTTCCTTCTTCTCATCATCATCATTGCTGGCCTTCACATTTATCTTTCATCTCCTTGGTTGATGATGCTTAATCCTTCCAAAAGCTTGTATGACACTCTGCAATGATATTGAAAGTTGCTTGTTCCCAAAGCACTTGAAAAATGGTTAGCATGCATGATTTATTTGTCGGCCTTTGAACTTACTTTGGTGTGGGAACACCAAACTTAGTACCTTACCAATGGTCCTTGTGCATCAGATTAACCATGTATAACACTCCTTCAAGATTCATTACTTCCTTTTCTGAAATTGCATTCCGTGGTGTCTCGAATGAGTGTTGGTTATTGGCTCTTTTGTCTTTGAACTCTGCAGTTCCTTGGATGTTTGCTGTTGCGTTGAGTAGGCCATCTGAGAAGTAATCCACCGCTCTTTTTGTTTCTGGGGTTAATCCTCTTTCAATCAGAATGGATTTGAAAAATTACATGTACTATCCTGTGAGTGAAGTGATCAAGTGACAGTGGGGGGAACTCTAAATCATGTGCTCATGCAAGGGCCTCAGTGCTTACTAGTCCCTACATCTTGGAAGTCTTAGGGCTTAGGATTTTCATCCAAATGGTATCATCGAGGTCTCTTTATATGTAATCACCTTGAAGCAGCTTATGGTTTCCTTTCTTTGGCCTTGACTCTAAGTGTCGTGTCTCAAAGTGGCTCTTTAGATAAGCTTTCAATTAATACTCCTAAACCAGTTGGTTTTAAGGTATTAGGTGTTAAAGCACCCCCATAGGAACAATTGTTCTTGATTAGTGTAATGAGTTGCGGCTTCATGTTGTGGTGTTCTTCTTTCTCAGAAACTCCTTCTTCAATGATATCCTTCCCTCTGGTCTTAGGATTTTCATCCAAATGGTATCATCGAGGTCTCTTTATATGTAATCACCTTGAAGCAGCTTATGGTTTCCTTTCTTTGGCCTTGACTCTAAGTGTCGTGTCTCAAAGTGGCTCTTTAGATAAGCTTTCAATTAATACTCCTAAACCAGTTGGTTTTAAGGTATTAGGTGTTAAAGCACCCCCATAGGAACAATTGTTCTTGATTAGTGTAATGAGTTGCGGCTTCATGTTGTGGTGTTCTTCTTTCTCAGAAACTCCTTCTTCAATGATATCCTTCCCTCTGGTCTTAGGATTTTCATCCAAATGGTATCATCGAGGTCTCTTTATATGTAATCACCTTGAAGCAGCTTATGGTTTCCTTTCTTTGGCCTTGACTCTAAGTGTCGTGTCTCAAAGTGGCTCTTTAGATAAGCTTTCAATTAATACTCCTAAACCAGTTGGTTTTAAGGTATTAGGTGTTAAAGCACCCCCATAGGAACAATTGTTCTTGATTAGTGTAATGAGTTGCGGCTTCATGTTGTGGTGTTCTTCTTTCTCAGAAACTCCTTCTTCAATGATATCCTTCCCTCTGGTCTTAGGATTTTCATCCAAATGGTATCATCGAGGTCTCTTTATATGTAATCACCTTGAAGCAGCTTATGGTTTCCTTTCTTTGGCCTTGACTCTAAGTGTCGTGTCTCAAAGTGGCTCTTTAGATAAGCTTTCAATTAATACTCCTAAACCAGTTGGTTTTAAGGTATTAGGTGTTAAAGCACCCCCATAGGAACAATTGTTCTTGATTAGTGTAATGAGTTGCGGCTTCATGTTGTGGTGTTCTTCTTTCTCAGAAACTCCTTCTTCAATGATATCCTTCCCTCTGGTCTTAGGATTTTCATCCAAATGGTATCATCGAGGTCTCTTTATATGTAATCACCTTGAAGCAGCTTATGGTTTCCTTTCTTTGGCCTTGACTCTAAGTGTCGTGTCTCAAAGTGGCTCTTTAGATAAGCTTTCAATTAATACTCCTAAACCAGTTGGTTTTAAGGTATTAGGTGTTAAAGCACCCCCATAGGAACAATTGTTCTTGATTAGTGTAATGAGTTGCGGCTTCATGTTGTGGTGTTCTTCTTTCTCAGAAACTCCTTCTTCAATGATATCCTTCCCTCTGGTCTTAGGATTTTCATCCAAATGGTATCATCGAGGTCTCTTTATATGTAATCACCTTGAAGCAGCTTATGGTTTCCTTTCTTTGGCCTTGACTCTAAGTGTCGTGTCTCAAAGTGGCTCTTTAGATAAGCTTTCAATTAATACTCCTAAACCAGTTGGTTTTAAGGTATTAGGTGTTAAAGCACCCCCATAGGAACAATTGTTCTTGATTAGTGTAATGAGTTGCGGCTTCATGTTGTGGTGTTCTTCTTTCTCAGAAACTCCTTCTTCAATGATATCCTTCCCTCTGGTCTTAGGATTTTCATCCAAATGGTATCATCGAGGTCTCTTTATATGTAATCACCTTGAAGCAGCTTATGGTTTCCTTTCTTTGGCCTTGACTCTAAGTGTCGTGTCTCAAAGTGGCTCTTTAGATAAGCTTTCAATTAATACTCCTAAACCAGTTGGTTTTAAGGTATTAGGTGTTAAAGCACCCCCATAGGAACAATTGTTCTTGATTAGTGTAATGAGTTGCGGCTTCATGTTGTGGTGTTCTTCTTTCTCAGAAACTCCTTCTTCAATGATATCCTTCCCTCTGGTCTTAGGATTTTCATCCAAATGGTATCATCGAGGTCTCTTTATATGTAATCACCTTGAAGCAGCTTATGGTTTCCTTTCTTTGGCCTTGACTCTAAGTGTCGTGTCTCAAAGTGGCTCTTTAGATAAGCTTTCAATTAATACTCCTAAACCAGTTGGTTTTAAGGTATTAGGTGTTAAAGCACCCCCATAGGAACAATTGTTCTTGATTAGTGTAATGAGTTGCGGCTTCATGTTGTGGTGTTCTTCTTTCTCAGAAACTCCTTCTTCAATGATATCCTTCCCTCTGGTCTTAGGATTTTCATCCAAATGGTATCATCGAGGTCTCTTTATATGTAATCACCTTGAAGCAGCTTATGGTTTCCTTTCTTTGGCCTTGACTCTAAGTGTCGTGTCTCAAAGTGGCTCTTTAGATAAGCTTTCAATTAATACTCCTAAACCAGTTGGTTTTAAGGTATTAGGTGTTAAAGCACCCCCATAGGAACAATTGTTCTTGATTAGTGTAATGAGTTGCGGCTTCATGTTGTGGTGTTCTTCTTTCTCAGAAACTCCTTCTTCAATGATATCCTTCCCTCTGGTCTTAGGATTTTCATCCAAATGGTATCATGGAGGTCTCTTTATATGTAATCACCTTGAAGCAGCTTATGGTTTCCTTTCTTTGGCCTTGACTCTAAGTGTCGTGTCTCAAAGTGGCTCTTTAGATAAGCTTTCAATTAATACTCCTAAACCAGTTGGTTTTAAGGTATTAGGTGTTAAAGCACCCCTAAGGATTTACTTGCTCAAGCCTCTTTCTTTGACACAATTCGACCACAAGCATTTACTAGGATAACAACTCTTTGAGTTTTTGTTTCTTCTTTCTTTTCTGCCTAGTAATTGATGCTCAGAGCCTTGGGCCATGTTCTTTTTGTTTTTGTATTTTCTTTATTTTCTTTTGTTTTGTTTGCTGCTTTTTGGATCAATAAATTTTTGAGAATCTCCACAATACTTCTTTGAACTTCATGTCCTGCCTATGAGCTCCCATGCAAGTTTTCATAAGCATGCAACCTCAATACATTATCATACAACTAGAACCGCCACTTCTCCTAATCTTTTGCTTGACTCAAAATTGTTTAATTCCTCAATCCTTCTGGTAGCACAAATTACGAATCACACTTTTCACAACTCGTACCACTAACCAGCAAGTGCACTGGGTCGTCCAAGTAATACNGATAACCAAGTCTAGATCTCAATGCCTTCCTAGATCCAACAAGAACAATTGCAAAGGAAATGTAAATTGCAAAGAAAGTAGAAGAAGAAGCAATTAACAGAAACTGAAATTCAATGATGCGGAAAATTAAACAAGATCCCAAGATGAGATTGAAACAGAATTTCTTCAATTCTCCACCCAAGATCCGAAGCAAGAAAAGTAAAGAGTATTCAAGCAAGAACAAAGAAGAAGAGAGATCAATTCTCCTCCCCAAAATTCTCCTAAATTAAAACAACAATGCCAAAATGTAAAGGTGAGCTCTCTACAAAACTACCAATTCAAAACCAAAAAGAAAAGCTCTCTGAAAAATCTCTATGAAAACTAAAGGAAAAGCTCCCTCAAAAACTTAAATCCTAAGCTATTTATATACTTTCTCCAAATGGTCTTCAAGCTTTGAATTGGGCCTTTGCTCTTGATGGAATTGGGTTGATAGAGGCCTTGGTTGATTG
>NC_029787.2:71035232-71035778 GCF_000816755.2 Arachis ipaensis
ACGCTGGAGGGGTCCAACAGCTATCTGAGCTGGCCAATTTTCAATTTGTACCCACATTGGTCCCTCCTTTTATATTTAACCCTAAATCCCCAAATTTTTGTAAACTTCACCTCTTCTTCTTGTTCATCACACTCTCCTCATTCTTCTATCGGGGGCTATTACTCATGTCGATGATGGGTGGGAGTAGCACTGCAGGTGAAAGCTCTGTTCGTTTCCCTAAGATCAAGAGCCTCAAAAGTACCAATTTGCTCAAGTTTCTTGTCAATTGTAACGTCCACTTTACTAATGTAGAAAGCAGCAGAACTTTAAACCTTGAGAGATCAGTCATCTCAGAAGCTTCAAGACCATCCAAGTAAGCATCGATTACTGTTTCGTCTTGAGCGAGACAAAATATAAGCTGTTAAAAAATACACAAAAATAATGAGCATATTATTGCTTCTGTAAGCCGCAAGGATAAAATTTTGGTGATGTAACACCCTACCATACAGAGTCTTATGCTTAAGTCATAATTCAGAGATGGCAAGGTATTACGACCTCTAAAACAAA
>NC_029787.2:71072994-71074033 GCF_000816755.2 Arachis ipaensis
CTCAGAACGAGCTTTTGAAATGTCAATCTACCTCAAAAATGGAAGACGCATAGATGAAATGAATCTCAAAATGGTGCTATATGCAAAACGGATAGTTTTGGCTCTAAATATTTATGAGTAGTGTAATCAATAAATCAACTATTTGAAATATTTCCCTCCCCACTATATACACAATGTAGTGAAGATAAAGGGATTTTCAACGCTAACATGACTCTCTCATGTTATATATATATATGAGTAAAAGAAACCTTAAAAGAGATAATGAAGTTATGTTAAATTAGATTTTAGATTTTCATTCTTTCACTTTATAATTCTCTTATATTAGAAGAGTACTCTTAGTTATTTGTAATATAGGTTAATACTTGTATATCATACAATAGATTATCAAACACTCTTTGAGAAGTTCAATTCTTGCATTTGGTAATATCTTAAAACTAGATCTCTAATCTTTGTATGTGTATCTTATACACAAACCTCAATGCTTATTGTACCTTCATCCAGTAGTAATCAAACTTAGTCTGAGAAACGTTGAGATAAGAATATTTTAAATTTTAGATTCAATAGTAATTTGGTCATTGCTTAGCCTGAAAAAAAAAAAAAACTTAGGAAAAAAGTATTTACGGTTCTTATATTCATGGAATCTGTGTCAAGATTTAGCCTAAGAAGATTTGACGAAATCATTTTTTGTTATTATAAGACTATTTTATATCGAAATTGCAACTATGGTTAAAAATTGAATTTAGGCAAGTAACATCTAAACCAGTATATATAATTGAGTATTATATCTTTTCAAGAGTAAATATCCATAGTCGTCTCTGAGATTTGCGTAAATACTCAATGTAATCTTTAAGATCCCGATTTCTCCATTTTAGTCCTCCAGATAGAGCTCCGAGTACTCAAAGTGGTTCCTAGGCATATTTCTGGTGATGAGTCATCACTGGAGCGCTGATGTGGCCTTTGTTTGCCACGCTGGAGGGGTCCAACAGCTATCTGAGCTGGCCAATTTTCAATTTGTACCCACATTGGTCCCTCCTTTTAT
>NC_029787.2:71076186-71078394 GCF_000816755.2 Arachis ipaensis
CCATCTTTCTTCTTTACCAGTAACACTGGAGCTCCCCACGGGGAAACACTTGGTCGGATAAAGTTCTTACCCAACAATTTCCTCTAACTGAGACTTTAGCTCGGCCATCTCTAACGGTGACATCCTATAAGGAGCACTTGAGATTGGTCCCGCCCCAGGCACCAATTCAATAGCAAACTCGACTCTCGGTTAGGTGGAAATTCCTCAATATCATCGGGAAACACTTCCGGAAACTCACACACTACCGGAATCTGATGAAAACTAGGGTTTTGGTTTAGTTATGTTGGGCCAAGGGCCCACTTTGGGTCCGGTTGGCCCGGTTTGGCCCGTTCGGTCCAATCTTGGTCCGAATTCTATAAAATTGGTACCGAAATTCTCGTCTCAATTTCCTCTATCATATTAAGCCATAAAAATATCATTTTTGGCTTTCTAGAATAAATTCTCATATATGGGTTAATTAGCCGTTAATTAACCGGGTCTTACAGGTGACATCATAATGCGCATAACAACTTGTAGTAACATTTAAACTTATTACACTTTGAATTACGTTTCTAACAGTCAACGAATTTCTGTATCACAAGTCTGAATCTTTTTTCTCAATATAGAAGATCAAAATAATGAGTTCAACAATTTGATTCAATAGAATTTACCCAAAATTTTTTTATCTAGAGTTTATACCTTTGGCTTAATCACAAGAGATAAAGTAGATAAAAAAGTATATCACAACCTACTTCAAATCTATATTCTATGCAAAACATTATGTATTGAAAATCAAGTACATAAGAAAACTTACCTCAACTGTTCACTGTAAGCATTTGATAAAGTTATGGCTCTTTCAAAATTCTGCCAAGTAAGAAGATTGTAAAGGAATTAAATGCAATACACAAAAGAAGTTTGCTGTTAAGATGAAGATGAAGATAAATCATAAAGTACCGCAGGGTTGCTAGTAACACCCCTGATTCCAGCAGCAACGAATGGAGGAAGCAAATCAGAAATTTTGATACAGGGTAAGCAATTTTCTTAACAAAATTAAATTTGATAGCTAAATTAAATTCAAAGCATCTGAAATTTTGTAGTGATCTAGTTGGAACCGGACGAGAATGCCAACCAAGAGCAGAAGATCAGGGCCGCCAGAATAGTGCGGTTGTGAAGGCAATGAAGGTGTCTGAAATTGTTCATAGAAGAAGTTGTATTGTTGGGTCGATGGATAGTCTGTATGAGAAGGTACAAGTGTTAAGCAAAGAATGACGGGGATGTGGGAGATTATGGGCCAAAGCTGTGATCCTTCATTTTACATCGTTTGCCCAGAAAAGGACTTCCCCAGATGTTGAGTTGTATTAGAGAGGCAGGCAGTTTTTTTCCTTCCATATTCTTCAACTTGGGACAATCAGCAATGGCTAAATGTTGGAGGGAGGTGAGGTGAGGTGAGGAGAGTGCGATGAACAAGAAGAAGAGATGAAGTTTACGAGAATTTAGGGATATATGGTTAGATATAAAGGGAGGGACCAATGTGGGTACAAATTGAAAATTGGACCCTCCAGCGTGGCAAACAGAGGCCACGTCAGTGCTTCGGTGATGACTCATCACCAGAAATATGCCCAGGGACCACTTTGAGTACTCAGAACTCTATCTGGAGGACTAAAATGGAAAAATCGGGTTCTTGAGTATTACATTGAGTATTTACACGAATCTCAGGGACGATTATGAGTATTTACTCATCTTTTCAATCATATCTATTTTACCTTTTTTCATTCAAGTTGTTTCAACGCCTTAGAAATTGTTATTCCCAAAGCTAAGTGGACTGACAATCACAAGGCTAAGGTCTAATTGAATTCTAAAGCAAAATACATTATATGATCCACATACTATCAATAAATTTTAGCATGACAAGATCATATCTTATGGTTTTGCACAAGAAATTTGGGACAAATTTAAGATGCTTCATCATAAAGGTACTAAAGAACTCAAAAAAACTAAAATCAATTTCTTGGTTAGCATATATGAATACTTTAAGATGAAAGAAGGAGAAAGCAGATGTGACATGTTAACAAGATTTACGAGTATTATTAACTCAGCGAAAATTAGTAGAGTATTCAATTTGAGTCTTGCTTAAAAAGATTAGTAAAATATTTAAGGTTCTTAGATTGAGTTGTGATTCAATCTGAATTATTTTGTAGTTATAAAAAAATTTATAAAAATAATATCATT
>NC_029787.2:71078422-71099539 GCF_000816755.2 Arachis ipaensis
TTCTACAAAATTAGCGAATAATTACTTAATAAATTAAATTTTAATAAAATAAATTAGAAACGTAAATTTTATAGCAAAATGGGATAGAACAAATTAAAATAATAATTTTGACACTAATTTCAAAAAATTTGATCCAAAATTAGGTCGAATGGGCCGAACTGATCGAACTGGGCTCATATTGGGCCCATGGCCCAACCCAATGGCCATTAAAATGAAAAGAGCTGAAGCTCTTATCCCTTCCTCAAAGGAAAGCACGCTGGACTTGGCAAAAAAGGGGGGAGAGTTACGGTGAGAAGAGGAGGAGGAAAACCTAATCACCTCCAATCTTCAATTGCTTATATCTTTCAATCCGAAAGTCTGATTGATGAGCCGTCAGCGGCCACGCATTCGTCTTAGAGTTTTTTAATAACCCATATAACCAAGTTACTGGTAAGCCTCACCTTCATTCCGAGCTGTTCATTCTTTAATTTCGAAATTCTTGGACTTTGGTGTTGAAATTTTGTGTAATTTTAGTGTTTAGGATCAAATTAACTTGGTGGACTTGCCGAGTCTTGTCCCAACTTCCCATTGGTAAGGTGAGAATCTTAGAACTCTAGTTAATTTTCTAATTTTGTGTATTGGGTATTGAATTTGGGTGTATATATGTTCTATATATATATATATTAGGTGTGTATATATATATGTTGGAGCTTGAATTGTAAGCTTTGGAACTTGGTGGAGGTTGAGTGCTTTTGTTGGGTGACTTTGGACCTTTTTGGGTGCCTTGGTGGTGTCTCAAAAATACGTGGAAATCGGTCAAGTTATGATTTAGGTTTCACGTATTTAATATATAATGTTCTGTGAAAATTTAGGTTAGATGACCATAGGATAGGTTGAAATGCATGAGTATGTTAAATGATTAATGTTCATGGTGATATTATTATTATTGGTTGAATAGTTGCTGGATATTGTTGGTTACTATGACATTATGTTGTTGGGTGATGGGTTGATGATTGTGATGTGAATATGTAGAAAAGGGGTGGCGATATATTGATGATTCTGTTGATATTGTCGAGAAATTATGCATATGGTTGTATTTGTTAACTTGTGGTGGTTGTGGTATTGTGATTAGTATGTTGGGGAGATGAATTCTTATGTATGGAATGCTGAGGTTGAGTTGGTTTTAAATGAAAATGGAGGTTTTGAGATTTTGTGAGAAATTGATTTTTGGCTGAACTTCGGTGAGCCATAACTTGGCTTCCGGACCCCCAAATGATTTCAAACTTATTTCAAATGAAAATTGGGTCGATGAAGTTTACGCCGTTCGAAGGACATATGAAAAATGTTTTAAAATGAAAAAGTTATGTGCGTCAGAAGTTTGGGGTTTAAAATGAGCATTCTGCAGGTTTCAAACTTAGTTAAAAATTTTGATAAAACGTACACCCACGCGTACGCGTGGCCGACGCGTACGCATGACCTGGGATTTTTGTGTACGCAAATCTCCCTTATGTGACCAGTTGATTTTGCCTGGTTTGCATGCGTACGCGAGGATGGCTATGCGTACGCGTCTTGGCCCAAATGCGTACCCATGCATATGCGTGGTCCAAAAGCGTATAAAATATCCGTTCATCAGATGCGTGACTCCTGTTTTCAACAAATGAGATTTTTGTGTTTTTAAACATGATTTTTAAACCTCTAAACCTCTATTTTTACTCTTTTAGCCCTAGATCTTAGTAATATGTCTAGTAGTGAGATGGAGCTAGGAATAGGTAGTAACTTAGAGATGAAGAAAGTTTGAGAAGTGGTGTTTTAGGTATGAGGAGGTAAGATACATATGTATATTTATATATATAAACTATTTGAATTATGAAACTGGCTAATGAAAGGAATAAATGTTGCATCTCAGCACTCTTTCTTGAAAGTGCGACCTCAGGAGATGGTGGAAGGTGAGGATCCCCTTCTTTGTTCCTCCTGGTATTGTAAAATCGCCCCCAAGGAGATGGTGGGAGGTTAGGATCCCCTCCTTTGTTCCTCCTGGGCATATGAGAACGTACCTCCTGGATAGACGCAAGGGTTGTGGTTTCACCCCACTTGTCCAGGTTGGTTAGTATAGAGGCTCCTCGAGTAGACGCAAGGGTTGTGGTTTCTCCCCCACTTGCTTCGGGTTATGATAAACTATGCATAAAGATGCAAACATATGTTGTATACAGTGATTTTACAGCCATAATGAAATGATTATCTGAGATACGAGTTTCCCTAGGAAAGTACGTGGCTTGCCACCACGTGTTCCAGGTTGAGACTCGATACTCTGTTGACCCTACGTCGTAAGTGTGACCGGGCACTTAGAAATTCCTGGGAAGGTTAACCCCATTTGAGTAAAGCTATATATATATATTTATGAATTATGAATGAAAGAGAAAAAGCTATGCATAGACTCGTAGGGATGCGCGACGGGGGACAGTCCATGGTTTAGCAAACCGGACTTGTCGAGTTGGCTTGATAACCGACAGATGAGCCTCATCAGGCATAGGACAGGCATGCATCATGTGCATTTTGTTTGCTTTGCTTGCTATGTCTTATTTGGAAATGCCCAATTGAATATATTATGTTAACTGTTATATTTGCTACTTGCACTACTTGTTTCCTATCTATGTTTGCAATTGTCTGTTTGTCTGTCTTTGCAAAATCACCGGAGATGGAGAAACGGAGGAAAGGGAGAAAGGTTTAGAGTTGAGATTAAGTTTAAGCTAGGTTTAGGATTCCCTAGATGACCACCCTTTTTATGGTTTCTGTTTAGTACTTTAAGCTTTATAATCTAAGTGTCGGCGTTCTAGGATTACCTCTGGCATTCCCAAGACCTTATATCTTATATGCGTGGCACCTTTACCATGCTGAGAACCTCCAGGTCTCATTCCATACTCCTTATGTATATATGTTTTACTTTTGCTCCTCATATAGGTTTATAGAGAACTAGGACTATTTTTTATGTATTTTGGGTTATGGATTATTTATATATATGTATGTAACTATTCTCTGGCCAGCCTTAGCTTCGTAGGCTGAGTTCGGAGCTTGATATTTGTATTCTTGACCCTCTATTCCTACTTTCTGTTTAATTATGCCTTTGAACCTTAGTTTCTTTACACACAAGTAATCTCTTTCCTGAGTGTTGCGCTTTTAATTTTGCGATTTTGTTTTACCTATTCTTCAAGACTCCTAGTATACTACATTCCTTCGACTATTATATGCATTTATATTTTTATTTTAGAGGTCGTAGTGCCTCGCCACCTCTGTTTTACATCCTAGGTGTAAAGCTCTGTGTGGTAGGGTGTTACATTATGGTATCAGAGCAGTTCGTTCCTGTAGAGCCTGAGGAACGGACTGACTATGTTTCTGGGCATACTCTAGGTGTCTGTAGATGCTAATTAGGATATCTGATTGATATATATGGCATGAATGTTCATGAGCATGCATTTGGGACTTTGAAATACTAGACTTGCGATATTGAGACTGATCACCTTGATATCACTTGTTTGGTGTGAACAGGAACCAAATGGCGTCTCGTGGGTGCGGTCGTGGGTGTAATCCAGATCGAGAGAGGAGAGGTAATGAGATAACTATACCGGTAGGAAGTTTGACCAATTTCGTAACCGCGATGACAAGTGCTGCTGCTGCCATTGGTGTTGTTGCTGTTGCAACCAGTCGAGTGATGGATAGGATGCAAACGAAAGATAGAATTGGCAACGACGGTGGTAATGAAGAGGAAGGCGGAAATAATTTTCCGAAGGCGATGGTACCAGTGGAAGTTGTGAATCCTCCGGAACTAGTTAACGCGGGTCAAGCAATGGGGTAGAGTTCAAGATAGACTGTGGTGGCAGAAAGTGACTGTCGGGAACCTTTCCTAAAGAAAAAGGGAAAGAAGATTACAGCAAGGAGCCAAAGTTTCAAGAGGGGTCGTTTTGTCACTTTCCGTTCTCAATGCTGGAACAATGACCGAAGGAACGACACCCGTCCAGATCCGAATTCAGAAGGGCAAACTAGTACTCAACTGGAAGACTTAAGGTGCCCAAGATGCAAGAAGTACCATCCAAACAGACTGCAGGGCCGGACTAGGTGTATGTTACAAGTGCAGGAAGCCAGGGCATATAGCTCGAGATTGTCCACACAGGAAACGCTGGGATGCAGTTGAATCTGATTCTCAGACCTGAGGTAATCACGAACTAGCGGTTGAATTTCTAACTTTCTTGCATATCATTAATATGTGATATTCATTCGTAATGCATGACAAGCGTTGATAATCGTAAAGTCCAAGTCGATGATTAGTCGAAAACTATCAGTTGTTGAGACGGAGCAATATTTAGTTAACTTAAAGGAGTGGTTAAACTCTTGAAGGTTAAGGATCAAAGTGACGTAGCGGAAGCAGGTTGGACTATATCTAAGGAATCAGGAGTGTTGAGGGCTACGCGGAGTTATTGTTTGAAATCCAGTGATGGTAAAACTTCGAGGAAGAGGAATAAAGCGAATTCAACCTTTAGTTGTTAATTGTTAAGAGGCGAGTGAAGATGAGACCAAATTTCTACTATGAGAAAGTTTTCCAGACAACTCTTGAAGGTGTACCAAAATTTTCATCTCAGAGAGAAAGTGAGTTTGTGATAGACTTGTGCCGAAAACCGGATAAGTGTTGATTGCACCACAAGCGAAGACACCATTATAACCAGTAGAACTTAGGATTGAGTTGAAGGGAGTACTAGAAGAGGGAATTGTCTGACCAACTATTTCTCAGTGGGAAGCGCCGGTTATGCCGAAGAAGAAGAAAGAGAACGGTAGGAAGCCTTATACAGAGAGAGTGTGCCAACGAATCTTTGCGACTCAATCTAATCTTTCTTTTGAAACCTGCGTTGAAACTCTATCCGGAGTTCTTCTTAAATGACTTGATCATCTTTCCAGTTTTATTCCTTACGCACATGAATTTTGATTCTACCAGGATGAGCCTGAACTTGTCTTGGTATACTCACGTATTCCTTGAATATTGGAAGTTCGCTGTGAGTGGAATTGCTCTTATTCGCAAACCGTGTTCTTCAAAATCAGCTGAGACTTCTTTTACTTTATATGCTCTGTTCTTTCTACCGAAGGTCTTTGTTTTGAATTCTTTTCTTGAGATGCACCTTTGTTCTTCTTCTTGTGCATTCTATTATTTCGGTACAACTCTATTTGACCGTATACAAGATTTCCCTTCTGATTTCTCACGCACACCGTTCGTATTGTTCATTCGTCTTTCAAGCTTAATGTCTTTTTGAAAATCAACTTGAGCATATTTTAGTATCGCGTGTGAATCCTAGGTGTAACCATCAAGGCATTGATTCCTTAAGGAAAAATTCTTGGACACAAAAATGAGCCTGTGACATTATTAGGAATCTTAGAGCCTTAATTTTTGTTGATCGTATTGCTTGTGATTAAGTAGACGCAATAGAATGCACCGTCTATATGGATGCCTGAATGCTAAGAGAGCTTTTGAATCTCAAGAGAAGGATTAATCTCTGTGCCAATAGTCATAATACCCGAACTTAATTAACTATCTTTGAATTATTGCGATGTATTATTAAAGAGGTTTAGGATGCGTGCGAATACAACATCGTGAAGTGGTGACGGACGCCCTGAGCAAGAAGTTTCTGAAGAATTCTTGGATATAAATTTCGGAGGAAAGAATGCTAGGTAAGTTAGAACTCTAAATTGGATATTGAGGGTGTAGCAAAAGGAGTCAAACTAAATTTATTGCAGTCTTAGAATGCGACAAAGACAAGATACAGGAAGCGTAAGAAGGTGATAGAGAGCTACTGAGGATGTCAAAGTCTCGTAAACAAAAGAAAAATCAAGAAGAGATCGAGAGAAACAAAGAATGAGATTGGGAGGAATGAATAAACGGATTCGAAAGTATAAGAAGAGATTAGTATGCCTAATGCAGAAAGTGATAACGTAAACTATTGTCCGAAGCCATCAAGAACGGATTTCGATTCAACCAAGGATTGCTAAAATGTATCCCAATTTTGATAAGACTGAGGGGCCTGAAGTGATGGATAATGTGGTGACGCATGTGAGTGAACATCTGACACGTTCAAAGATAAGCAACGAGTATCAAAAGTCATCCGAAATGTGGTAACCATGGAAGGGTTCACAATGAAAGTACAAAGGGATTGCTAATGATTGTGAAAGGGGTTATTGAGGACCAGGATAGGAAGTAATGCTGTTAGGTGATCGTGGGTCAGTTAATCCAAATCCATTCCACCCATTAAAGCAAACTGTTTATTGGAGATATTAAACGAGACTATACATCAGGAAGTAGATAAGGCTTCACGGTGTGCTAAAAGCCTATGTGCTGATATGAAACTGGAGCATCAGACATCTTAGTATTAGTTCCCGAATTTGATAATCAATACCAATCACATATTTCATGTCTCAGTTTCAAGAATACACTTTTGATGCTAATCACATATTAGAACCTAAACCGGTTAAACTAAGAAAGGACCTAACACTTCAAGTAACTTCAATCAGAATTACTAATATAATACCAATGCTAAGTAGCTACGCAGAGGATGAGTTTTGTTAGTAGAGGATGCTGAGAGTGGAGCTGAAATCGAGGAACACACTTGGAAACTCAAACCAGATATGCGGGAGGACTACCCACACTTCTTTTTAGGTAACTGGATTTGAATTTTGAGGGCAAAATTTTTAATTAGGTGGGTAGGATGTAAACCCGCAAAATTAGCGAATAATTAGTTAATAAATAAAATTTTAATAAAATAAATTAAAAACATAAATTTTATAGCAAAATAGGATAGAGTAAATTAAAATAAGAATTTTGACACTAATTTCAAAGAATTTAACCCAAAATTGGGCCAAATGGGCCGAACTGGTCAAACCGGGCTCATATTGGGCCCATGGCCCAACCTAATGCCCATTAAAATGAAAAGAGCTGAAGCTCTTGTCCCTTCCCTCAAAGGGAAGCACACTGGACTTGGCAAAAAAGGGGGGAGAGTTACAGTGAGAAGAGGAGGAGGAAAACCTAATCACCTCCAATCTTCAATTGCTTATATCTTTCAATCCGGAACTCCGATTGATGAGCCGTCAGCAGCCACGCGTTCATCTTAGAGTTTTCTACCAAACTCATATAATCAAGTTACTATTAAGCCTCACCTTCGTTCCCATCTGTTCATTCTATAATTTCAAAATTCTAGGACTTTGGTGTTGGGATTTTGTGTAATTTCGGTGTTTAGGATCAAATTAACTTGGTAAACTTGCCGAGTCTTGTCCCAACTTTCCATTGATAAGGTGAGAATCTTAGAACTCTAGTTAAATCTCTAATTTTGTGTATTGGGTGTTGAATTTGGGTGTATATGTGTTGTATATATGTATTAGGTGTGTATATGTATATGTTGGAGCTTGAATTGTAAGCTTTGGAGCTTGGTGGAGGTTGAGTGCTTTTGTTGGGTGACTTTGGATCTTTTTGGGTGCCTTGGTGGTGTCTCAAAAATATGTAGAAATCGGCCAAGGTATGGTTTAGGTTTCACGTATTTAATATATAATGTTCTGTGAAAACTTAGGCTAGATGACCATAGGATAGGTTGAAATGCATGAGTATGTTGAATGATTAATGTTCATGGTGATATTGTTATTATTGGTTGAATAGTTTCTGGATGTTGTTGGTTACTCTGAAATTATGTTGTTGGGTGATGGGTTGATGATTGTGATGTGAATATGTACAAAGGGGTGGCCATATATTGATGATTTTGTTGATATTGTCAAGAAATTATGCATATGGTTGTATTTGTTAACTTGTGGTGGTTGTGGTATTGTGATTAGTATGTTGGGAGGTGAGTTCTTATGTATGGAATGCTGAGGTTGAGTTGGTTTTAAATAAAAATGGAGGTTTTGAGATTTTGTGAAAAACTGATTTTTGGCTGAACTTCGGTGAGTCATAACTTGGCTTCCGGACCCCCAAATGATTTCAAACTTATTTCAAATGAAAATTGGATCCGTGAAGTTTACGTCGTTTGAAGAACAAATGAAAAATATTTTAAAATAAAAAAGTTATGCACGTCAGAAGTTTGGGGTTTAAAATGAGCATTCTGCAAGTTTCAAACTTAGTTAAAAATTTTGATAAAACGTACGCGCACGCATACGCATGGCCGACGTGTACGCGTGACCTGGGATTTTTGCATACGCGAATCTCTCTTACGCGACCAGTCGATTCTGCCTGGTTTGCATGCGTATGTGAGGATGGCTATGCGTACGCGTGGTCCACGCGTATGCTGGTGCACGGATTCCCACACTCCGTACAACTGAACCAACAAGTGCACTAGATCGTCCAAGTAATACCTGAGGTCAGTCATGGTCGATCCCACAAGGATTTTCAGCTTGAATCAAGCTGTGGTTATCTTGTAGATCTTAGTCAGGCGGATAGAAAAGTTATTTGTTTGTTTAAAGCGCATAAAAGTAAAATAAATAAAACGTTACTCAGTGATGGTGAATGTAATGATAAGAAGATGGTTAAGGTCTCGGAGATGCTTTATTCTTCTGGATTACTCCGGTTTCACTGTCTACTACAACTATGAATGATTTTTTTTATGGCAGGCTGTATGTGATTTGGTTATGGTTGAATTGGCTTTGGTTTGTGAGTTTTGAGAACTAGGAGTTGGCATAATTTGGTAAAAATACAATTTTAATCAACTTTGGCAGGTTATAACTTGGCTTTTGGAGTTTGAAATTGAGTGAACTTTATTTCAAATTAAAGATGGTTGTGAGAGCTTTAAATCGGTATAAAGATGAGAGAAATTGGAGTTTTGTAGAGAAAGTTATGAACGTCGGAAGTTAGGTATAAAAAAATGAACTCTGTAATGTTACAGAAAACCAGAAATTCTGGTTTGTGTGCCTATGCACAATATCGTATGCATGCACAGACCAGAGTGTGTGTTGAGACTCGTGCATACGCAGGAGGGGGTGTGTACGCATACTATGATGCGTACGCACGATGCCCTATTTTTGTACTAAAATCCTATTTTTAACTGTTTAGCCTTCCCGGCAAGCTTGTAAACCTCTGTGCATTGGGTGAACTAAAAGAGTATTTTCTATTATGAGACCTAATGAATTGATATGAAAGATGATGGTGAATGGTTATGATTATGATCATGAATGAAGTGAAATATGATTGATGGTGAGATTGAAGTGATATGGTGGTATGGAGGGAATGAGCTTAAATTGAAATTGAGAATTATAAAAGTTTGGCCTGTTAGCCTATAAGCGGTTAATTAGAAAAGTGATTTCATGAGATTGAATGGAATGTGCAAAACGATGATTATGAGTATAATATTCCGAGAATGAATGGAATGTGTACAATAGTAACTGTGAATATGATGAAGGTTTCTGGCCTGATGAGGATGGTGGTATAATCCCGCTTGCTCAGTGCGTAAACTATTGTGCAGGGATGGTGGTTTTATCCCGCCTGTAGTGAGGACAGAGGTTCTATCCCGCTCACATACTAATGAATTGTTTAGTAAGGACAGAGGTGTGATCCCGCTTACAGATTGATTTGGGTAGCAAGGACAGATAGTGAGAAACTTTAAAAGCTACAGAATTCAGATTTTTCTACCGAATTTTAAAACACATAACTTTTTTGTTTTAAAATATTTTTTGGCTGTTCTTCAAACGTCTTAAAGCTCCCAGACCCAAATTTTATTTAAATTAAACTTATCAAAAACAAAGGTCCAGAGGTCAAGCTATGCCTCGTCAAAATTTATCGAAACCAAAATTTTGTCAAAACATACAAGGTTCTCTAGTTTTCCAAAATCTCAAACCAAACCAAACCCAAACATACCAATTCCCAATCTTACACTTCATGCACCTTACCAAATCATCTCACATCACTACCAACATATCCAACTCAATTCCAACACCTTTACTATTCACAATCAATCTCTATAATCATCATCATCATTACACAAATCAATTCCAAATCGACTCATTTCTACATATTCCCAACTACAATTTGTAAATCATGTTGCTTGTATGCGAAGCTTAGCAATTGAGTTAAGCTCTTGGAAAAATACTAGTACAATAACACTTTTGTATATTGTCTTTAACTTTCGCAAAAAGATTCATTGTTGTTGCAATACTCAATTCACCCCCCTCTTGAGTAATTGTGCATAGGTTCTACACAATTCCGTCAATGTTCAATCCCACAACACCTAGCCATTATTCATCAATTTCACCATCGTCAAAACCCTTAATTCACATCATTTATCAACAACATTCAATAATCATCATTGGTTACCAACAACATCATTTTACATCATCAATCATTAATATCATCATCAATTAACAATAATCATCAACAACCAATATCAATTCAATCCTATCCTAAGATCCACTAGCCTAAGTTTCATGAAACATTACATATTATCTAAAGAAAACCAAAATCATGCCTTGGCAGATTCCCAAAATGCACAAAACACCAAAAGCAACCCTCCAAGATCAACACTGCTATAGCCGCCGAGGTTCGATCCAAAAGACAAAACCAACTCCAATAATCATAAATTCCAATTCACCATCATGCAATATACCAAAATCAATCCTAGGATTCACAAAAATACTAAACCACAAGGGTTTCGAAGAGACTTACCTTACCCAATGGTATTAGAGAGAAAAATCCAATAATATTCCAATGCTAGATCACCGCTAAACAACCAAAATAAAAAAATCTATTCAAAAACAATACCTAAAAATGCAAAACTATTAGGGCAGGGATCTGGAGTATGGATTTCAAGTTCTTATCTATTTTTTTAGCTAGAAATGACGAGCTCGACAAGAGCTTCGCGTGACTGCAAACAGTACGCAAATCGAAGCACTGTAGCTTAAGTTATGAGCGAAACAAGGTGGAAGTAAATAGTAACAATCCCTCTTCTCATCTCTTCTTATCCCAGCATAAAAAGTGTATATATATGTTGGACCTTGGGCCCAACTTGGGTCCGGTCCAATCTGTTAGTATTTTAAGTTCGTTTGGTCTAATTTCGGGCCAAAACCTTTAAAATTAGTGTCCGGTTTTTAATTCTAAATGTTTTTCTAATTTTTTTCTACTGTTTTATTTTCTCTCACGCAGTACCAGACAGACTTAAGCCGGTACTGCCGGCTAATTTACCGGTACGCATTTTTACGCAATTTTTCGCAAAAAATTATATTTTCCCACTCGAAAAAATTCACTAAATCCAAATCTCACCTTTAAATTTTCTAATTAACATTTCACAATTTTTGAACCTATTTTAAATAATTAAATTATTATTTTATTTTATCTAAGTGGTTAGTTTAATTCCGATTCTTACAAAGGGAGCCTCAAATCAAAGGAAATATCAAAGAAAAGTTGCTAAAACTCCTCTTATTTTCTTTTCAATTCATTTTAAAATATTTGTCATCAAGAGGGAGATTATTGAGTTTGAAGAATTAAAACAATTTAAGATGATGACGAAATATTATTTGGTTAAAATCAAATTGTTTGTATGATTCATTTTGTTTAATGTGCAGAAAAAATTGAAATAAAACTGATCCAAGAATTACTGGACCATATGAAAGAAAGCATATGAAAGAAAGCATTTAGCCCAAGAACATAAACAAGCCCAAACGGTGATCTATATCCAAACTCATTCTCTTGGTGCAAGTTAAAGAAATTGAATTTTATCTCATTTGAACCAATTCACTTCAAACTACTGAAACCAAAAATCTCTCTTCTCTCTCTTCTATTTTCTTTTACATCACAACACACGAACTCTCTGAAGAAAGAAAAAGAAAATTCTAAAGGTAGGGTAAAATCCAAGATAAAAAAAAGGAGGTTTTCAATTTCAAGAAAGAAGAGAAGGTCAAAGATGCTATAGCAAAAAGGCAAAATCAAATCAGAAGGACAATCACAAAAAGCATTTCTACAATTGTGCTTTAGTGAAGCTCGATGAAGAAATCCCATCTTTGCAAGCACAAAAGAAGAAAATTGAAGAAATAAAAAATGATGAAGCTCTGCTGTGAATCAATGCTCAAGAATATGACTAGGAACCAAAGCAAGAATACACGGTTCAAATTCAAGAGGCAAGATGAAAAAGGTTGAAAGAAAAGATTGAAGGTATGGTTGCATGTTTGATTCAGTCACTGCTTCTATGCTCTATCTCCTCTATCACGTCGCTGCCACTACTGATTTTTGGAGAAGAAGTCAAACAAGGTGCTAAAGCAAGTTCTAGATCTAGGAAGCTTCACTCCTCTATTAAATGAGTAAACGGCTAAGGATTGGAACAAGGAGTGAGAGCAATACGTTTGGGTTCCTATAGCTCACTGAGCTATTTATTCTTTTCCTTCATGGTTTTTGTTGAATATTCTATTATTTCAGTCTAGTCTTTTTGTGTTTCAATGGTTAAAAGCAAAATAGTGAGGTTTGTAAGTAAAAGCCATTGCGTGAAAAAAGGCAGAGTTAGACTTGGAGAAAAGAGCCATAAGTTTATTCCAGAAATTCTTTGTAAGTTGGGAATTTCCTTACAAGTTGGGTTAGCACTTTGCTGTTGAAAAGTTAGGGTGAGTTCCTAGTCAAGTTTAGTTTGGGTTAGAAATTGGATTTGTCCTATATAGGATTTGTTAGAATCCTAGGGAGAATTTGTGAATGTAATTCTATTGAAAGATAGTGAAATTTCGTCACTGTTGTGATAGAGACAAGATGTAGCAACATTACACTTAGTAGCTAAACCAGAATACATCTGTGTGTCATTATCTTTTCTGTTCTCTGTTTCTGGTTCTGCATCGTAGAAAACAAAACTGAAGTATCTCTTGATTCTTCTATTTAGTAACACTTCTTCATAATACACCTTGTATATGACTCTGTTTTGGCTCCTACCACATCAAGAGACAAAACCATAGTCTTTTCTGTTTTCTACTCAAAGTATCTCAATTGAACTCAACATAAATAAAAATAAAATAAAAAAGGAGGTCAAGATTTAACTCACTTCTCTTAGCCACTAATAATTATCAGAAAATAATTTTTACTTTAATAATTACCATATATCAATCTATAAAATAATGACCCAACGACTTTTGATTTTTATAACTTTTTATTAATGTATTATATTTTTTTTTAAACTCAATTATAAATAAAAATAAAATAATAAATTAGTTGTCACCTTAGCAAAAGAGTGACATTTAGGTAATTAATTTTAAAAGAATGACATTTTGATAATAAGTTTCGAAAAAAGTACACCCTAGTAAAAAAGCCATTTTTTATAATACTATTTCACACAGATTGTTTTTGTATTATATTGTTTAGTAATATCCTAAATCAATTCTAAAAAAATTTTTAGTCAGATAATTTAGTACTCAACAAATTTTAATAATTAAATTAGTTTCTAATCTTTTATTTTTGTTAGACAAATTAATTTGTATGTTAAATTTTGCTAAACATTTAGACATTATTCTCTAAAATTTTTTAGAATTCTCACATTAATCCTTCTAAACGGATAAATAATTTGATGTAAAGATTAATTTGTCTAATTTAATGTAACTTTAGACACTGATTTAATAATAAAAATTTATTAAAAATTAAATTGTTTGACTAAAAAAATTTTTAAAATTAATTTAAAATATTATTTTATATTTTTATAAATATATTAAAAATTTAATAATATTATTAAAATAAAAATAAACAATATATTATCCAAATTATATCAAATTGTTAACAGAGAACTAATATACTACTTGTTTTAAATTATATATATATAAATAGAGTACAGTAAAACAATTATCTAACTCATATATTTTCTTTTCCTGAATTATACTTTTATTAAATGGTAAAAATAAAGAAATCCTTCCGTATTTTGTGTTTCAATTTCAAATCATGAATTGTAAGTTGTAACACTCCTTATAATTTATTAGGATTATCTATCAGTCCTTTAGATCTGACTGTTTAAGTTTATAGGTTAAATGGATTAACCTGTTTAAACTCATTTTAATTTTGGATTATAATTTTTTAATTCGAACCATTTATAATCAGTCTAATAAGTTAAATAAGTTGAATAAAAATATAACTTTTTAAAAAATATATAAATAAAATAAACAGAATATTTGTTTAGTTTACAAACTAACCCGTTTAATTCATTATTTTTTTTGGATCAATTAAACTTAATCCAAAATTTAAATAAAATTAATTTTAAAGACAGAATTCATTTGTTTAAATGAGTAGACGGACTAATATATAAGTTTAACCCATTTTAATAGCCTACAAATTATATCACGTGGCCACTGTCATCTCGCTGAGCGGGATAAAGCTGACCCTAGACAGTTTCTCACAAACAGCAAAAAGTGATATGCATCACATTCGAGTTAATCTTAAAATTGTCCCACATACTTGAATTACACTTAAATTTTACCCATATAAAAATTAATTTCTAAATACTTTATTCTATTATAATCTTGAAATCGAGTAATTAAAATAATAGTATATGTCAACAATTATATTTTACAACTATATCCAATAATACACTAAAACTGAAGTAAATAGTTTATTTTTCAAAAATATTCAATACACTCATCCATTAACTCTTTTTAGTATACTTGTTTGGATATAATTATTGAGAAATATCAAATAATCAATATTTTACTTTTATTTATATTTAAATCCATACTAACTAATTTTTCGATTTTTGTAGAAGAAGTGTTAATCCTCTTACATTTTACATAATTATTGGATGTACTTGTCAACATTTCATTTTTTAAATAAAAAAAAGTTACCCATTCATTCTTCTAGTTAAGCACAAGCAGGATGCTCAACGCAGTCATTGAAATGGGTGCCACGTGGCGAAGAACGATGCTTATTAGGCTTCCCGGGCCAAGTTTCACCAACAAGGTTAATCATGTACAAAGCATTGCTCGTGACCCTTGCCACGTCAGTCACCCTCCGCTTCACGCTCCTCCTCAGCTTCTTGTCACGGTCGTTGCCTCCACTGCCTCTATCGCCGCCGTTGCTTACGTCTCCAAAGCCATCGAGGCATGAGTCGCCGTTACTGAGGGCAGCACTCACCCAAGTCTGTGCGTTACTCATCTGCCACCGAAACGTCGCCGTTTCGAGGTGCTGGAGCTCCTCAAGGCTCCTCTTCAGCTCGTCAACCGAGTCCGCCATCTGCTCGATGCAGTCACTCAGCGCCGCTCGCTGCCTCTTGGACTTCGAGCTCAATGGGCCTGTATTTGGGCCTGGGCCTGGGCCTACCAGTGGTGATTGGAGAGTCTTGAGGTGTCTGCAGGCTCGTCGGGCGTGGGCCAGGCTCACCCTGAGAGCGGCCCGGGCCACGTCTAAGGGGGAGTTGGCAGGCCCAGCGTAGTTTGAGAGTGTTCTGAGGCAGATGCTCGGGTACCTTGTGTGAACGCATGATGAACGGACCAGGGCTTGCGCGTTGTTGCTGCGGTTGTTTTTTGACGGTGGTGATGCGGTGGAGAAGACGAAAAATGTTGGGGATGAGAACAACAGCAGGAAAGTGAAAATAGTGCGCCTGAGTTGTGTCTGCATTTTTTCTCCCTCTGTTTTTGGTTGTAGATCTGAAAGAAGAAAAAGAAGCTGTGAAGTGTGTGTGGGAAGAACTACGAAGTGAAAGAGAAGTGAGTTGTGTTGTGTGAGTGAAAGTGAACTACTACACTGGTGGGGATTTATTTAGTGCAATAAATGAAAATGGTTGTTTAATGTAGTTGTTATGGTAGGGGCAATGTGAGTAGGTTTTTAGGGTTGCTTCTGTATAGTAGCCTTCAGCCTAGGACTAGTAGGGCAAGTTTAGGGATGTGGACCAACGTAGTAAACATAACACTTTCCACCAAGTATGGAGATTGAACTTTGCTCAAGATAACTACTTCCTCAAATTTTTGTTTGCTAGTGTGTTAAGATAATATATTACTTCCATCTCTAACTATATAAATTTTTGTTTAAGATTTTATCCAAATCATTCAATTTTCCTTTTTTTTTTTTATATGTTTAGAAAGATGCGTGGCACTTTTTCCTTAGTAACTTGCGTCAACATGTTGTCACTCGGGATGGTGTGGGACTGATATCGGACCGACACGAATCCATCAATGCAGCTGTGGAACGGAGTAACGGAGCATGGTCACCTCCTAGAGCTTTTCATATGTTCTGCATCAGGCATATAGAGTCGAATTTTCTGCGGAAATTCAAGGCACCGTACCTCCAAAAATTGGTCGTCAACATTGGTAATAATTTACTACATTTAAGTAACTTATTAACAGTAGTTAAATATTAATATTTGTTTTCGACTTTTATGATTTTTATTTTTTTTTTTGGTTTCCTCTAGGATATTCCAGGACGGTGCGGGAGTATGAAGTGCGTTACCAGCGATTACGGGAACGGGGGGAAGCGTATACCAACTGGTTAAACCGAATTCCTCGCGAACAGTACGCATTGGCGTTTGATGGTGGATACCGATGGGGTCACATGACAACGAATCTAGTGGAATGCATCAATTCAGTGTTGAAGGGTGCACGCAATCTTCCTATTACTGCTCTTGTCAAGGCAACATTCTACAGGCTAAACGAGCTTTTCACCAGAAAAAGAGCAGAGGCAGAAGCGCGGATTAATGCTGGCCATGTGTTCTCCGAAGTCGTGACCTCGAAGTTGCATGCAAACCAACTTGCATCAGGAAACATACAGGTCAGTTGCTTTGACCGGCAGAATGAGGTCTTCGAGGTGCGTGAGATGCCAAGCGGACTGGAGTTTGCAGTCGATCTACGCGCCCTTCGATGTGATTGTGGTGAGTTCCAGGTGGACCGGATCCCCTGCAGACATGTGTTCGCATGTTGCGCAAACCAGCGACTGGATTGGAAGCTATATGTGCATGATGTGTATAAGATGGACCAAGTTCGGCGGGTGTACCGAGCAAGATTTAGGCCACTAGGTAACCCGACGACGTGGCCTGCGTACAACGGTCCTCGCTACGTACCGAATCCGTATCTGAGACGTGTCTCGAAAGGGCGCCCCAGGATGACGCGTTTCTTGAATGAGATGGACACGCGAATGTTACGTCGTCCTAGGCGATGTACGCTATGTGGAGCTGAGGGACACAGTCGTAGTAGATGCCGTCAGTCAGCTGGTAGAACTGCCGACGGAGATGCTCAGTAGGTTCACATTGTGGTAGGTGTAGAACGTCACTATTATGTCATGGGTTGTCATTTTGATAGAACTTGACCTGATATGTGGAACATTATGTAATGTTTTTCTGATGTTTTTATGTTAAAACGGTTTATGTATTGTAATGTTTTCCTTGTAGAACGGGCCGGTCTAAGTGCACAGGTCTTCCAACTAAACCGGCCGGTCCGGTTCAACCGGATTTTATGAATGACCCGGCCGATCCGGTTCAATCTGATTTTCTGAAAGAACCGGCCGGTCCGCTTCAATCTGATTTTTTGAATGAATTTGCCTTTCCGGTGCAATCTGATTGTATAAATGAACCGGCCGGTCCGGTCCAATTGGGTTGTATAAATGAACCGGCCGGTCCGGTTCAATCTATTTTTCGAAATGAACCGTCCAGTCCGGTGCAATCTGATTTTATGAATGAAACGGCCTGTCCGGTTCAAGCTGATTTTATGAATGAACCGGCCGGTTCGGTTCACTCTGATTGTATAAATGAACCGGCCGGTCCGGTTCAATCTGTTTTTCGTAATGAACCGGCCTGGCCTGTGTAATCTGATTTTATGATTGAACCGGCCTTTCCGGTGCAATCTGAATGTATAAATGAACCGGCAGGTTCCGGTCCAATCTGATTGTATGATTGAACAACAATAATGCGTACATATACAACACCTGTACCTTACTGCGTACTCAAGGTTTAGTTATACCTGTTTGACCAATGCATCACCCATTTTGAATGACTCGCTTCCGTGGCCCAATTAAGATTCTTGGGCCCCTTCAGGGTTTCTCCATGCGCCTTCTCTAGATTCCGCTCCTGACTAGGTAGTCCCTGAACCAAACCAAACTGTCGCCTAAATCTATCGGTAGCATGCCACTCGACACATTCAAATGATACCAACGGAACTGTAGCACTCCAAACCACCGACTGCATGTAGATTTCAGGAGGAATGATGTTCGGATCCACCCGATCCACAGCATAAGCAACCCAAACAAACTGGAAAAAATAAAGGAACCTCAACATAACAGTCCACAAAGCCAATTACAAAGACAATGCTGTATACTTATGTCTTAGACCCTAAACATAAAACTAATACTACTTTCATTGAAACATACCTGCCCTTCCTGAAGTTCATCAAATGACTTCCTAAAGTGAGCTAACTTCAAGTATCTAAATCGTCGGTCACCACGCTCCCAGTTCCGCCACCTATTATGATATATTCAATTACCTCAGCTACCATTAAATGAATCATAAATATCAACATACGGGTACATTCTAACAAATTATTACCTGTTTGCTAGTGGAAAACTTCGAGGTTCCCTAGGTAGCGGCGATAGGTATGGCATCCTGATCCAAGCCCAACAGAGTAGAAGTGTTAGTGGACCATCTATTTCCTTGCAGTTAAAACGGGATGCACGGCATAATGCCCTGTAGAGATGTGCCAGGCATGCCGCTCCCCAACTATACTGACCAATACTACCAAAATCACGTAGCAAGGGTAGAAATTTCCAATGCACTCCTGCCCCAGACTTATCCCCAAACAAGATCGTCCCGATCAACAACATAATATGGCACCTCACATACCTCTGTATACTGATATCATCAATCAACTGTAAATTTTCTTTTAAATCACGCAGCCAGGTAAGTTTTATGCAACTAGATCTACAGTCAGACATACGCGGTGCAACTCCAAATTGAAGCAAACACTCCGCCTCCAACGCTTCATAACTGCTCATTGTCATCCCTGTGACCGGAAGACCATCTGTGGGAAGACCAAGAATCATAGCTACATCTTCAAGTGTCACAGCACATTCACCAATGGGAAGGTGGAACGTATGTGTCTCTGGGTGCCAACGTTCAATTAGAGCATTTACCAATGCTTTCTGACACTGCACTATCCCAATCTGAGATGCATGATAGAACCCGGTAATTCGCAGATGATCCTCCACCCTTTCGTTGTACCGATCCGGAGGAAGTGGATGGTTACATGTCAACATTCTTGATTTCTACAAAAAAACATAACAAATTACTAATCAAATTATTAAGAATTGCTAACTTACCATCATAAATTTATTGACTGAATCATTATACAACTAATTCTCGTAACTTCTAAATTTAACTAGTTAATCCTCAAAAGTATTCATAACTGCTAATGAAACTCATTACAAATACATATATTCCTAATCATAAATCTCAACAATATTTACAACATCCACAATAATATCGAACATTAATTAATTAGTCTTTTGTTAAAAATTTTTTCCCCTGCAATACAAAATATTAATAAATCTGTATATGCCATCATTCATATTCTAACAACGCTAATAATTAACTTGCTAATAATAATTACTACATTTAAAATTATTTAAATTTTCCCATAAAGAAATATCTAACATGGCTTAATTAAAAAAACCTTTCTAATCAACTCAGCATTAACACTTTACCACAATAATAATAACATCTAACCAAAATCGATAACAGTTACACTTAATTTCTTAAAAACACATTCAAATAACATTGGCTTACAAATAATAATTACACCACAATTAAATAAACTTATTAAAAATTTACATTATGTTCTACTTACTACTACAGCCAAAAACACAAAACTAAAGAACAACAACAACATAACCATAACAAATTTTCTTATCATGATATATATAATTAATAATCTGTAAAAAAATATTTAAATAGAACCTAACAAATATTTAAAAATTACTACATATCTCTAACAACTACATCATCATAACAAATTTTCTAATCATGATTTATATAATTATTAATCTGTAAAATAATTTTAAAGAAATCTAACAAACAATGAAAAATAAGTCATACTCATTCCATTTATGTTTTTCAAATGCATGTCTAACAACAATATAATCATAAAAAAAATTTTAATCATCATAAATATAATTATTAATCTGTTCAAAATATTTTAAAATAATCTAACTAATACTAATAAATTAGTCATAATCATTCTATTTATATTCTTCAACTGTGTATCTAACAACAATCATAATATTGAAATTTTATATTTTAATAATTATAACTATAAAAAAAATTAAAAAACTCAAAAAAATTTCAAAAAATACTTACATAATCAGGATCACTGAGATAGTGAATAATATGAAGCTCAGATCGATCAACATCTTTAATTTTTGATTTTTTCCCCATTAATGTTGCTCCTCCACCATGCAAAGTTCAGAGAAATGAAGAAGAAGGCTTTGAGGGAGAAAGGTTGGTGGGAGTGAAGTGGGGATTCGGATGGTAGGAGAGCAGGTTTTCTTCTTTCTACGCTTATGATGCCCACCGATTAGGGACTCAACGGGGAAGCGCCGCGTGTCCATACCAGCAATGGACTCGGACCGTTCGACAACTCAAATCGAAATCGGACGGTCCGTGAAGCACGCCATCTCGGAGGGTCCGAGTCCCTCACCATCGTCATCCCAATACACTGGACTCGGACCGTGCGTTTTGTGGCTTGAACTCGGAGGGTCCGAGTCCCATTCCCCTGACACCACAACCAGGTTACACACCAGCCACCCCCATATCCTTTGAATACACCAGCAACGGTACAATATGGAAATTAAAAAGCGTTTAGAAAGAAGGCTAATTTTTTTTAGTTATGGAGAACCATGATATGTTATGTCTAATTATAAAGAAGTGGCGTATTTTTAATAAATATGAAGATGATTTTTTTTAAATTAAAATTTATAAATCAGAGACTTAAATTTGTTTGAGATATAAAATTTAAGGGTCAATTTGTGTTCAAGCAAAAAATAGAGCCTCAAATTTGTGAGCGAAAATAAATTTTGTTCGTTGTAAAGTAAATTAGAGAGTTCGATTGGTACATCTAAAAATTTTTTTTAACACAAACACAAATGTAAAGATTAAATTTGTATATTTAAAAAATTTTAAAATAAAAAAACCAAATTTAATTCTCAGATTT
>NC_029787.2:71100180-71111208 GCF_000816755.2 Arachis ipaensis
GATTTGTATGTTTTAAAAAAAAAATTAAAAGTTAGATTTATAGTATCTACAAAAAAAAATACTAAATTTTTATATTGTTAAAAAATACTACTAGAATCACAACGCTAAAATTAAAAAAAGCATAGAAAAAAACAAAAGTTGAAAAATTAGATTCAAATTCGTATATAAATTTTAAACATGTTCATTTTAGTTGTTAGCTAATAAAATTGTTACATGTATAGTTAACCATTACTATTGTGGTAACATAATGATTAACCTTTACAATTTGATATCTTAAATGACTTTATTTAGTCTCTAAATGGACTAAATTTAACAAATAAAATATCCCAATTTAATTTATTGAGGAATCAAATTAAATCTCATATATCTTTAATATAATCTTAGAGATACATACTTAGGAGAACAATTTAGACATTAAAGACAAAGGAGATAATAGAGATTTTACATTTTTGAAAAATTCTATAATTTTTATCACTAGAATACGTAAAAAAAAAATTAAAAAGAATTTTGGTTCACATTAGGGCTAATTTGTTAAAAAAAATTTAAATATTTTTTATGAGACAATTTGAATACTTTTTAGATGAAGAAAATTTTGTATTTATTTTATACACGTTTTTTTAAGTGTATACAAGTGAAGTAAGTGATTTGTTTTACTTGTTGCATGAAGAAATTGAAAAATTTAACCTAAGGTAACTCTTAGTATTAGTTCTTTCAATTTTATTCCTTTGTTCCATGTTGTTAAGAATAGATCCTTTGAAAGTCTAGTAGAAAAACTCTTTCGATACCTAGATTACTAAAAACAAATTTTTTATATAGATCTAGTAGGTAAACCTTTATCTTTTTTATTGTCTTCGTTATGTCTTTGTTACTATTTTTATTTTATATCATTTGATATCAATTACAGGTCATAGGTAAATTTTAATTTATCTACACGTTCTAGGATTTATGTTTAGTTTTTTTGTTTAATCTATTGTTTTTGCAATTTTACCTTAAAGTCATATTAAAAAAAATTCACAAAAAAAGAAAGAAAAAATCACAAAAAAAAAGACAGAAAAAAATTACAAAATATAAAAAAACATAAAAAAACATTCAGATTTGTTTCACATTATTTTGAAATTGGAATTTCTCTGTTTCTCTTAAACTTAGAAAAATGTCAATTCTTATTTTGTTACTTTTGTCAAATAATCTGAATTTTCTTGTCAAAGTTTTTATTATTATATTATAATTATCATTAAGAGTGGTAAGTTTAAAAGAGGAAAAAAGCTACAAACTGAGTGCAAATATGAGTCTCCTAATTCGAGTAATACGCATGAGAAAAGTATTGTGTGATATTTTCTTTTTGTAAGTTCTTCAATAGCATAAAAAATAAAAGAATGTTACAATTGATAAAGGAGTGGTCATATATCCAAAACTGATGTTCAAAGTCCTCCACAAAAAATTCAAAGGATTCATTAGCAGTTTGATGACATAGATTGGGATTGGTCCATTACTTTTTGTTAGAAAAACTCATTTTTGAGAGTCTGTTCACAATCAATCTAAGTAGTCCGATGGGGATACTTCATCCAACTCCAGACGGTATAGACAATGGAAAGATGCTGATAGTGACATCAATGTTATCAAAATACGTATTCCAACTTTTAAAAACATAGTTGATCCTGAGGCTTACATAGAATGGGAAAGAAAAATGGAGCTAATTTTTGCTTGTCACAATTATTTCGAGGTGAAGAATGTGAGGTTGACAGTTGTAGAATTTTCAGATTATGCTCTTGTTTGGTAGAATGTGTTAGAGAAAACTATAATATGGTTTGAAAAAACACAAATTAACTCTTGGGAGAAGATAAAAAAAGGTTATGTGGCAGTGGTTCGTGCCATCTTACTACTATAAGGAGCTACTTCAATGGCTCTAAAGATTGTACCAGGACTCTAAGTCTGTAGAAGAATATCATAAGGAGATAGAGATGTTACTAACTAAGGCTAATATTGAGAAAGATTCCGAAGCTACTTTGAACATTTCTTATGTGGATTAAATAGAGACATTACAAATGTTATTGAACTTCACCAGTATGTGCAAGTGGAGATTTGGTGAATATGGCTATAAAGGTGGAAAGGCAGCAAAGAGGGATGGGGATGAGAGCTTCACCCAACTCTAATTCTAGGTGGGATTCTATGGGAGCTAAGTTCGGGGAGAAGAGCGACTTCAAGGCTCCAAATTCAAAAGAAAGGAGCACAGACCAACAGAGGAAGAAGAGTGTAACACCCTATCACGCTAAGCTTTACCCTATAGTCGTAAAGCAAAGGCGATAAAATATCATGACAGGTCTAAAGCTCATAACATAATATATAATCAATGAGTATTAAGACTAGAAGCCCGATGAAAGAAATAGAAGATCAAAGAAGAACTCAAAAATACAAAACGCGAAGCGTTCACACACGATAGCTATATATATATATATAAAATAACCAAAAGGGAACTAGCCGTAGCCCAGGAGTTTATGTTGACTAATTAAACAAGATACAACATAATTTTTGATAAAACCAGATACATCCTGTCTCTCAAAGTTTAAACTTCTAAGGCATCAAAGTACAGTAATCAAAAGGTAAGAGGTACTATAACAAAATAAACAAAAGATAAAACTCGAGCCATCCTCCGCTCTGTCACCATTCACCAATTCACCGAGGTGGGTTGCGACCTACATATGAAAAATAACAACATATGATTCTCAGTGTGGTAATAGTGTCCAATAGATAAGATATAAGGTTCCGGGAAGCCAGAGACAATCCTAAAACTTCACAATGCATAATATTTCAACTTATAACACGTCTTAAAATCCATAAAAGGTCAGCTAACTTAAGGGATCTTTACTCTAAGAATCACTGCTGTCCCACAGCCAGCGCCAACCTATCCTACATGTGATCACATTGCCACTGTCTACCGAACCTCCTCAATCCCAGTATAAAATATAAGTAAATGCAACCAAATAACAGACAAGGTTACATGTACAGAAGATAACACAAGTAGCATTTAGGCATGTTATACAATTAGGCAGAAAGCAAATAAACAATCTAAATAATCATATAAGAATGCAAATGATGAATGCCTACCCTACTGGCCATGAGCTCCCATGTCGGTTACATTGTCAGAACCCGACACGTCCGGTAGATAACCCGGATATCGTCTCTCTGTTTCACTTTCATACTCTTGGGATATAGTGTCTGCCACACTCTAGGGATATAGTGTCCACCACACTCTTGGGATATAGTATCCGCCACACTCTTGGGATATAGTGCTCCCTCACTCTTGGGATATAATGCTCGTCACACTCTTGGGATACAGTGCCTGACACACTCTTGGGGTATAGTGCCTGACACACTACACCCACAGAGAGAGAACCACGAACAAGCGAGATTTCACGATTTCACTCAAATTCATCCCCTATCTCACTTTACTTCATTCTTAGTAGTAATCATCATCAACCATCACCATCTGTCAATATCATTGTTACCCTTATCATACCTCAAACCCACAACCTCGACAAGTGGGATTAACCACCGTCCTTGCCAAATGCATCACAACTTATCAACAACAATGCATCATAATCTGCTACTCATCTAAGCTATCACCCTTCATATTCAATAGGTTCACCAACCTCAATCTTTCACAAATCGTAATTAGCTTTCCTATTCTCACTTTACCATTAACATGCCACTCTACCAATCCACTCTAATTATTCTATCTACAGTACGTTACAAACCTAAGTCATCGTCTCTAAACTTATAACAGAAAATAGCCCCTTTTAATTCTCCCAAAGCATTCTCGCTTGCCCAAAGCCTAAACACTAGCTAGGGGATCTTAAATAAGAATTATGGAAGTTTAGAAGGCTAGAGGAATGTTTAAAATCACAAAAAAATAATTTCTACAAAACATGGTGGTCATGCGTACGCATGCCACCCCTCGTGGACACATGATGTGAAAAACAACATTGTCGCGTACACGAGTATAAAGGACAATAACGTTTGCTCACACACGCGTGCCACCTGCCGCATACGCGAGTGTTCAAAATCGGGTATCCAAGTCCCAATCTAACTATAGCTCTACAATTCACTTTCGGTCTCATTTAACACTTGCCACCCCTTGCGTACGCAAGATGTAAAATTTTCACATGTCGCGCACGTGAGCCACCTCCGTGTACGCGAGATTTCAAAAATTGTCATTTTCGCGTACGCATGCCCTCCGCATACGCGAGAGTAATGGGAAAAGCCATAGACTCGCGTATGCATGACATTCCCGCGTACACACAAATGCAAATTTTTCCTAAAAGTTGTTTTATTGCAGAATTCACATTTTTACACCAAACTTCAAATGCGCATGGAGTGGACTATTATACATTGCTGAAAAGCTCTAGATGTTAGCTTTCCATAGCCGTTAAGAACGCTCTATTTGGACTTCTGTAACTCCAGAAAAGCTCTTTCGAGTGCAAGGAGGTTAGATCCTAACAGCATCTGTAGCACTTTCTCTGTCTCTGAATCAGACTTTTGCTCCAACTCCTCAATTTCAGCCAGAAAATACCTGAAATTGCATAAAAACACACAAACTCAAAGTAGAATCCAAAAATATGAATTTTGCACTAAAACCTATGAAAACATAATAAAACTTAAACAAAACATACTAAAAGCTATATGAAAATGATGCCAAAAAGTGTATAAAATATTCGCTCATCACAACATCAAACTTAAACTGTTGCTTGTCCCCAAGCAACTAAAAACAAAAAAGGATAAAAAGAAGAGTAAGATACAATAAATCTCAGAGTTTTCAATGAATCTCAGTTTCAATTAGATGAGCGGGACTTAGTAGCTTTTTGCTTCTGAATAATTTTGGCATCTCATTATCCATTGAAACTCAGAAGTGTTGGCCTCTTTAGGAACTTAGAATCCATATGATATTATTGACTCTCCTAGTTTAGTTCTTTTTTATTCTTGAACATAGCTTTTTAGAGTCTTGGTCGTGGCCCTAAGCACTTTGTTTTCCAGTATTACCACCGGATACATAAATACCACAGACACTTAACTGGGTGAACCCTTTCGGATTGTGATTCAGCTTTGCTATAATCTCGAGATAGAGGTATCCAGATTTTTTAAGCACACTCTTTTTGCTTTGGATCACAACTTTAACTACTCAGTCTCAAGCTTTTCACTTGACACCTTCACACCACAAGCATATAGTTAAGGACACTTTTTTATTGAAGTGCTTAGGCCAAGATTTTGTTTCTTCTAGGCCCTCCTAACCATTGATGCTCAAAGTCTTGGATCCTTTTACCTTTGCCTTTTGGTTTAAAGGGTTATTGGCTTTTTACTCTTGCCTTTTGGTTTAAAGAGCTATTAACTTTTTCTGCTTTTCATTCTCTTTTTCTTTTCTTTTCTTTTTTTCGCATGCATATACTATTTTTTTCTTTTGCAAATATGCTTTTTCTTTTTCTTTTTGCTGCTTTTTCTTGCTTCAAGAATCAATTTATTTGGATTTTTCAGATTACCAATAATACTTTTCTTTTTTCATCATTCTTTCAAGAGCCAACATTCTTAATTCCAACTTCAATTATACATTGTTCATTCATACATTTAGAAAATAAAAGCAATGCCACCACATCAAAATAATTGACTTTTTTTTTATTATAGAACTCGAAATTCATGTATCTCTCAATTTTTTTCAAATAAAATTTTCTTTTAAGTAAGGTGAGAGATATATGGAACATTTCATAACTTTAAGACATAGATAAAAATGATCATGCAATAAGAACAAGAGAATAGACAATAAAACATAACAGAAAATAGAAAAATATCATAAGAGAAGGGGGTTAAGAGAACAAATCCACCTTAGTGATGGTGGCTGCTACTCCTCCTTGAGGATCCAATGTAGTGCTTGGTCTCTTCAATGTCACGCCCTTGTCTCTGTTGTTCTTCCCTCATAGCCCTTTGATCTTCTCATATTTCATTGAGGATGGTGGAATGCTCTTGATGCTCCATCCTCAAATGCTCCATATTAATGTTCAATTCTCCAAGAGAATTATGCAATTGGTTTCAATAGCCTTGAGGAGGAAATTGCACCCCTTGAGGTATCTCAGGGATTTCTTGCTGAGGCGGTTGCACAGGCTCACGTGCATGCTCTCTAGTTTGCTCCATCCTCTTCTTAGTGACGGACTTGTCCTCCTCAATGAAGATGTCTCCTTTTATGACAATTCCAGCTGAATTGCATAGGTGACAAATGAGATGAGGGAATACCAACCTTGCTTGGGTGGAAGACTTCTCAGCTATCTTGTATAGTTCTTGAGGGATCACCTCATGTACTTCCACCTTACATCCAATTATGATGCAATAAATTATGATGGCTCTATCAATGGTCACTTCTGACCGATTGCTAGTAGGAATGATGGAGCGTTGGATGAATTCCAACCATCCTCTAGCTACGTGCTTGAGGTCAAGCCTTCTTAGTTGAATGGGCTTGCCTTGGGAATCCCTTTTCTACTGTGCTCCTTCAACACAGATGTTTGAGAGCATTTGATCCAATCTTTGATCAAAGTTGACTCTTCTAGTATAAGGATATGGGTCTCCTTGCATCAAAGTCAAGTTGAACGCCAACCTCACACTTTTCGAACTAAAGTCCAAGATTCTTCCTCGGACCATGGTGCTCCGATTCTTGGGATTTGGGTTCACACTAATGTCATGGTTTTTCGTGACCCATGCATTTGTATAAAACTCTTGCACCATTAAGATCCCAACCTCTTGGATGGGATTGGTTAGGACTTTCCAATCTCTTCTTCGGATCTCTCTTCGGATTTTTGGATACTCATTCTTCTTAAGCCTAAAAGGGACCTCAAGGATCACCTTCTTCTCTGCCACTACTTCATAGAAGTGGTCATGGTGGGCTTTAGTGATGAATCTCTCCATCTTTCAAGATTCAGAGGTGGCGGCTATGGCCTTTCCGTTCCTCTTTTTAGAGGGTTCTCCAACCTTGGGTGCCATAAGTGGTAATGGAAAGCAAAAAAGAAACACTTTTCCCACACCAAACTTAAAATCTTTGCTCGTCCTCGAGCAAAAATGAATAAAAGAGAAGAATGGAGTAGAAGAAGAAGAAAATAGAAGGAGATGGAGGGAGAAAGCGATTCGGCCAAAGGGGGCTTTAGAGTGTATGAAGTGTGCGTATGAAGGGTTAGTAAAAGGGGGTATTTATAGGAGTGGGCTAGGTTAGAGTTCGGTCATGGGTGGGTTAAATGGAAGGGAATTTAATTTTGAAGTGGGTGGCGGTTGGTGGAATTTATGATGGTTTTGGAAAAGTGATATGGATGTGATTGGACTAGGGTTTATAGGGAAGAGTGTATGGGAAAGTGTGAAAGCAAGAGGGAAGAAGTGGGGTAGGTAAAGATGTTGTGGGACCCATTGATCTTGAGAGGCTAGAGAATTCAGATTCCCTATCTTCTGCATGGACGTTGAACACCCAGCACTATGCTCTTGGCTGGCGTTCAATGCCAGCTTTGCTGCTATTTGGGGTGTTGAATGCCCAGGCTATGCCCATATCTGGCATTCAACACCAGCAAGACTGCCAATTTGGGTGTTGAACGCCCAGCCAATGCTCCCTGGCTGGCATTCAACACCAGAAAGTTTGTCATTTTGGGCGTTGAACTCCCAACCAGTGCTCCCTGGCTGGCATTCAACGCCAGCAAAACACTCCATCCAGAGTGTTCTATTTTCATTGTTGAACCTTTCTGTCTCTGTTCTGACTGCTGCACATGATCATGAACCTGAAGAAATAATTTAAAGAAAATAAATTCAAAGAAAAAACATAAATAATAACTATGGTTGGGTTGCTTCCCAACAAGCGCTTCTTTAACGTCATTAGCTTGATGGTTAGCTCCTTACAGAGAATGAAATGGGCTCAGAATTTTGCCCCTTACAGTGAACTTTCTACCTATCTTCTTATGGATGAGCTCCACATGCTCTAGAGACAGGACACGACTCACTGTATGTGGTATGATTGGCTTCTTAGTGAAGACAACTCTCATGCCAGGTACGAGGCCTTCAGTGTGGACTTTCTTGTCCCTCTAGCCTTTAGGTACTTTCTTCTTAGTACCTTTGTCTTCAGTGCTTGTTGATGGCTGCCCAACACCAAACTTAGAATTGATGTTTGGTGGCTTAGTAAAGCTCTGCACTAAAAGAGATGATTGGAACACTAAGTGTTGCACATTTATCTCTGTATTTTCAGAGGGAGAGTTGGGGTGAGGCATCTTGAACAAGATGTGATCCTCCCCAAGTTGTAAAATCAGTTCTCCCTTAGCTACATCAATGATAGCATTGGCAGTGGCTAGAAAAGGTCTTCCAAGGATGATGGATTCATCCTCATCTTCCCCAGTATCTAAGATAATAGAGTTACAGGGATGTAAAGGTTTTCAACCTTCACCAAGACACACTCTACTAAGCCATATGCTTTCTTCATTGACTTGTCTGCCATCTCTAGTGAGATGTTTGTAGCTTGTACCTCAAATATTCCCAACTTCTCCATTATAGAGAGTGCCATGAGGTTTATGCTTGACCCTAGGTCACACAGAGCCTTCTCAAAGGTCATGGTGCCTATGGTGCAAGGGATTAGGAAGCGTCCGGGATCCGGAAGCTTCTGAGGTAGCTTCTACTGAACCAAGGCATTAAGTTCTTTGGTAAGCACTGGAGGTTCTTCCTCCAAAGGTTTTGTACCAAACATCTTGGCATTCATCTTCATGAGAGCTCCTAGGTACCGAGTAACTTGCTTTTCCCTAGTGTCCTCATCCTCATCCGAGGATGAGTAGTCATCAGAACTCATGCATTACAGGAGTGCATGTAAGGGTACCTCTATGGTGTCTATATGAGCCTTGGATTCCTTTAATTCTTGGATAAAAATTTCTGCAGTAGATGCTGAACACTCAGTAGGTTTGCCATTACTGGCGTTCAACGCCAGTTCTGGTGGTTCTTTGGGCATCCCTTCACTGGCATTCAACGCCAATTTCTTTGTCAAGTTGGGCGTTGAACGCCCAGCCAGTGCTCCC
Source organism: Arachis ipaensis (assembly GCF_000816755.2). NCBI lineage: Eukaryota > Viridiplantae > Streptophyta > Magnoliopsida > Fabales > Fabaceae > Arachis > Arachis ipaensis. The sequence goes on from NC_029787.2 coordinate 71,109,246, forward strand.
TGGCTGGCGTTCAACGACAGATTCCCTGCCTGTTTGGGCGTTGAACGCCCAGTGAGAGCTTCCTCATTGGCGTTCAACGCCAGCTTTGATGCCTGTTTGGGTGTTGAATGCCCAGTGAGGTATTCCTGACTGGCGTTCAATGCCAGCTTATGTGCCAGCTTGGGCGTTGAACGCCCAGTGAGGTCTTCCTCAGTGGCATTCAATGCCATATTAGTTTCTCCAGATTCGGCCTCATCCTCTATGGTGATGGCCTTGCACTCTTCTCTTGGGTTTACTTTAGTGTTACTAGGAAGAGTGTTAGAAGGAGTCTCAGGGATTCTCTTGCTCAGTTGACCAACTTGTACCTCCAAATTTCTGATGGAGGACATTGTTTCAGTTATGAAACTGTGAGTGGTCTTAGAGAGGTTGGAGACTATAGTGACTAAGTTAGAAAGGCTCTGCTTAGGGATCTCCATATTCCCTTGAGAATATGGGAATGGTGGTCTGTTGTTGAACCTGTTTTGGTTCTTCCCACCTTGATTGTTGTTGAAGCCTTGCTGAGGCTTTTGTTGATCCTTCCATGAAAGGTTAGGATGATTTCTCCATGAGGGATTGTGGGTATTTTCATAGGGTTCTACCATGTAATTCACCTCCTCCATGGTGGGTTGATCAGGATCATAAGCTTCTATTTCAGAGGAAGCTTCTTGAGTGCTGTCAGTTGCAGCTTGCATTCCAGTAAAATGTTGAGATATCATATTTACCTACTGGGTCAAGATCTTGTTCTGAGCCAATATGGCATTCAGAGTGTCAACTTCAATAATTCCTTTCTTCTGAGGGTCCCCACTGTTAATAGAATTTCTCTCAGAGGTGTACATGAATTGGTTGTTTACAACCATCTCAATGAGTTCTCTTGCCTCTTCAGGCGTTTTTTTCAAGTAGAGTGATCCACCTGCAGCACTGTCTAATGATATTTTGGACATCTCAGACAGACCATCATAGAAGATACCTAGGATAGACCATTTTGAGAGCATGTCAGGAGGACACCTCCTGATTAGTTGCTTGTATCTTTCCCAAGCTTCATAGAAGGATTCACCTTCTTTTTGTCTGAAGGTTTGAACATCCACTCTGATTTTGCTCATCTTTTGAGGAGGAAAGAATTTGGCCAAGAAAGCATTGATCAATTTCTCTCAAGATCCTAGGCTCTCTTTAGGTTGAGAATCCAACCATATCTTAGCTCTGTCTCTAACAGCAAACAGCAAAGGGAAAGAGCATAAGTCTGTAGACCTCAGAATCCACTCCATTGGTCTTGACAGTGTCACAGATTTGCAAGAATTTCGACAGGAATTGATGTGGATCTTTCAGTGGAAGTTCATGGAACTTGAAATTCTGTTGCAGAAGAGAGACTAACTGAGGCTTAAGCTCAAAGTTGTTAGCTCCAATGGCAAGTATAGAGATACTGCTGCCATAAAAATCAGAGGTAGGCATGGTGAAAGCACCAAGAACCTTTCTTGCCTCTCCTTCATGATTAGGCTTGGCTGCCATGTTGTCAGCTTCTTGTTCAAAATTTTTTGAGAGGTTTCTTCCGGAGTGTTGTACTTTAGCTTGTCGAAAACGCCTCTTTAGAGTTTTCTCAGGTTCAGGATCAGAATCAAAGAGAAGTTCTTTGTCTCTGTTCTTGGTCATAAACAAGAAGAAAGAATACAAGAAGAGAAGAAGAAAAAGATTCTCTATGCCAGAGTATAAAGGTCCTTTGTTAGAAGGAGATAGATCAAGAAGAGAAGAAAAGAATATATCCTTTAATAAAGGTAATTTCGAGAATTAATAGAGAAAGAAAGTGAGATATTTTCAAAAATAGAGAAGGCAAAAGAGAAGAAGTTTTCGAAAAAAAGAGAGAGAAAGTAGTTAAGAGATTTTGAAAAAGAAGAGAAAAAATAAAATAGAAAGAGAATAAGATAAAGCATGTAACTAATTAATAATAAAAGAG
>NC_029787.2:71111320-71121608 GCF_000816755.2 Arachis ipaensis
CTACTTAATTAAAAAAATTTGAAAATTAAATGATGAATTTCGAAAATAGAAGAGAGAGAAGTAGATGAGAATTTTTGAAAATAGGAGAGAGAAGAATTAGTTAGGAAGTTTTGAAAAAGAAGAAAGAGAAAACAACTAACTAATTAAGAAAGATTTGAAAACAAGATAAGATAGAATATTAGAAAATATTTGAATTTAAAATTTAAAATTTGAAAAGATAAGATAGAAGTTAAAAAGATTTGAAAAAGATTTGATTTTGAAAATTGAAATTAGAAAAGATAAGATAGGAATTTGAAAAGATTTGAAAAAGATTTGAAAGAGATAAGATTTTGAAATTTGAAATTCGAAATTTTAAAATTTGAATTTTGAAATTGAATTTTTAAAATTTGAATTTGAAATAAGACAAGATAAGATTTTTTGAATTTTAAAGAAAGATAGAAAGATAAGATAGTATTTTGAAAGAGATATGATTTTTAAAAATTAAATCTTGACTTGACTAACAAGAAAACACTTAATTTAAAATTTTTTAAATCAAATAGCAATAATTTCGAAAATTGTAGTTAAAGATAAGAAAAGATATTTTATTGTTTTGATTTTTGAATTTAATGAAGAAAGAGAAAAACAACTAAATGACACAAAACTTAAAATTTTTAGATCTAAGACACCTAGAATTCGAAAATTGCAAAGAAAAACACAAAGAGGCACCAAACTAAAAAATTTTAAGATCAAAATAAAAAGAAAAACAAGAACACTTTGAAGATCAAGATGAACACCAAGAACAAAACTTAAGGAATTTCAAAGAAAACAAGAACATGCAAAGGACACCAAACTTAAAGATTGACACAAGACTCAAACAAAAGACACTTTTTTTTTGAAAATTTTTGGAAAAATACTCAAGAAATTTGAAAAAGACTCAAACAAAAGCAAAGATTAAAGAAAAGAAAAGGTTTTTGAAAATTTTTTTATTTTTTTATTTTTTCGAAAAAAAGTAAGAAAATAAAAGACTCTAACAAAATTAAAGACAATACCTAATCTAAGCAACAAGATAATCCGTTAGTTGTCAAAACTCGAACAATCCCCGATAACGGCGCCACAAACTTGGTGCGCGGAATTACACTTCGCACAACTGAACCAGCAAGTGCACTGGATAGTCCAAGTAATACCTGAGTGAGTTAGGGTCGATCCCACGAGGATTGTGATTTGAAGCAAGTTATGGTTATCTTGTAGATCTTAGTCAAGCGGATAGAAAAGTTGTTTGTTTGTTAAAAAGTGCATAAAAAGAAAATAAATAAAACGTTACTTAGTTGATGGTAAAAGTAATGATAAGAAGATGGTTAAGGCTTAGAGATGCTTTGTTCTTCTGGATCAATCTGGTCTTATTATCTTCTTCAACTGTGAGTGATTTCTTCTATGGCAGGCTGTATGTGATCAACGCCTTTCTTGAGAGGTTGCCAATACTCCTCCAGATCTGAACCCCAGGGTTAGTGCGGATCCAGTCTGATTGAGGGTTAAGCTCCTGTAGTCCATTCTGCTTAGTGATCTTACTCAAAACGCCACAAACAAGGTCGAATCTTCTGGATCAGAGAATGCTGCGCCTTTGGTTCTAGCCTCTACCACAAAGACTCTAATCTCCCCATACCTCGGCTGAACTGGTGTCTCGAGAAGTCTCCAACGAAGTCATGGATTAGCCATCTAAGAGATGTATAATCAAGCTAGTGGTTCATCATTGTCCGATGAAAGACTCACTCTGAACCCATGTAGAATAAGATAACCTTATGCCAGTTCAACGCATTCATAAGGATGAAGAACGAAGATACATCTTAGAATAGAGAATCAGACACGAATTGAAATAGAACAATAGTACTTTATTAATCCATAAAACTCAGCAAAGCTCCTCCCCTCAACCTAGGAGGTTTTGAAACTCATATTGATAGAAAATACAATGACAAACATGTAAAGTGTCAAAAGGTCTCCAAGATCTCCTAAAATATGTAAAAGTTCTCAAATAAATATTAAGCTAATGACTAAGAATTACATAAGAAGGGTAAGACAGTCTTTTAGTGCTAAAATCCACTTCTGGGGCCCACTTGGTGAGTGTTTGAGCTAAGATTGATTGAGATCCACATGCTAGGAGGCCTCTAGGGCATTGAACACTGGCTAGGGGGTCTTTTATGGGCGTTGGATGCTGGTCTCTTCTCCCTTGGGCGTTGGACGCCAGAACAGGGTAGGAATTTGGCATTGAATGCCAGTTTTGGGCCTTCAATTCTGAAGCAAAGTATCAACTATTATATATTACTAGAAAGCTCTGGATGTTAGCTTTCCATAGCCGTTGAGAATGCTTCATTTGGACTTCTGTAGCTCCAGGAAAGCTCTTTCGAGTGCAAGAAGGTCAGATCCTAACAGCATCTGCAACACTTTCTCTGTCTCTGAATCAGACTTTTGCTCCATCTCCTCAATTTCTGCCAGAAAATACCTGAAATTGCATAAAAATACCAAAACTCAAAGTAGAATCCAAAAATGTGAATTTTGCACTAAGACCTATGAAAACTTAATAAAACTTAAACAAAACATACTAAAAACTATATGAAAATGATGCCAAAAAGCATATAAAATATCTGTTCATCAGTCCACACCTATTTTCCCTTATCATTTCCTTGGTAGTGGTCTTCCTCTCGATAATCATTTTGGCCATGTGGGTATTGTGGTGCACAGCTACTCCTCTTGAAGCCTTGACCCCTCAATGCGAAATCCCTGTCATGGTCCTTCTCGTAGAATTTCTGACGACCATCCTTTGTCATTAAGGCCTCCCTTGAGCACTCTTCTACAATCCTACTCTTGTTCACTAGCTCAGAGAACCTTCTAATCTCCAACGGAGCCACAGCAATCATGATGTTCTCCTTGAGCTCTCCTTGGTACTTAATGCATTTTTAGCTTTCATAGGACTCAGGGGTACCCTGACACACCCTTGAAAACCTACAGAGCTCCTCGAGCTTGCTGGTGTATTCAGCTACAGACATGAATCCCTTGCTTTAACTGCATGAGCTACAACTGCCTGGCCCCCTCACTGACTTTGGAAAATACTTCTTGTAGAAAGCAGTTTGAAACAACGTCCACGAAATATCCACATTCTATTGCTGTAGCAATCAACACTCTCCTTGCCATAAATGTTGAGCTTCTCCCTCCGGTTGGTATGCTGCAAACTCCTTGCCGCAAACTCCATGAATTGATTATCCGGAACATGCTGAGTTTTTAACATACGGTCCATAGCTTGGAACCAATTGTCTACTTCAGTAGGATTTGTTGATCTCTTAAAATTTGGTAGGTTAACTTTCAGAAAAGCAACTAACGTCATCGGGACTCCATCTCCCAAATTATTCCCAGTTCCTTTGTCATTTACAGCTGGTTGTCCTATCCTTTCCATAGCTTGAGTCTTTGCAGTAGCACTCGCTTGCATTGAGTTAGCTAGGTCAGTCATCGCCGTTATAAATTCAGTGTGGTTATAAGCTGGCAAATTATCCTCACCCTCTCTTTGAGTATGTGACCGACCTTGTCCACAAGTTGCCATTTGGGGTCCTATCCACACCAAATAATTGATATCAAGGTGATTAGCCTCAATACCTCAAGCTTGGTGCTTCAATTATCCCAAAAAGGTACTCACAAACAAGCATGCTATGCATATCAAGCAGATATCCTAAATAACATGGAAGGAAAACAACCCAGAGTATGCAATGAAGTATAATCGGTCCACCCCTCAGGCTCACGAGAACGATAGTCGGTCCATTCCTCAGTCTCTACAGGAAAGACCGCTCTGATACCATAATGTAATACCCTATCACGCTAAGCTTTACCCTATAGCTATAAAACAAAGGCGATAAAAAGCATCACGACAAGTCTAAAAGATCATAACATAATATATAATCAAGGAGTATTAAGACTAGAAGCCTAATGAAAGAAATAGAAGATCAAAGAAGAACTCAGGAGTACAAAACGCGAAGCGTTCACACACAATAGCTAAAGCACGTTGGCATGAAAAGAACGAAATATATAAAACCTTGCACAAGGCTCCAAGATATACAAGGCAATTTATATAAGATAAACAAGGTATATATATGTACAATAACCAAAAGGGAACTAGCCGCAGCCCGCAGAGTTTAGGCCGACTAGTTAAACAAGATACAATAGAGTTTTTGATAAAAATATATACATCTTGTCTCAAAAAGTTTAAACCTCTAAGGTATCAAAGTATAGTAATCAAAAGGTGAGAGCTACTATAACAAAATACACAAAAGATAAAACTCCAGCCATCCTCCACTCTGTCACCATCTGCCAACTTACTGAGGTAGGTTGCAACTTACATTTGAAAAACAACAACAATATATGGTATGAGAACCGGGGTTTTCAGTATAGTAACAATGCCCAATAGATAAGATATAAGGTTCCGGAAAGCCAAAGGCAATCCTAGAACTTTACAAGCATAATATTTCAACTTATAACGTCTTAAAACCCATAAAAGGTTACCTAACTTAAGGGATCTCTACTCTAACAATCACCGCTGTCCCACAGCTTATGCCAACCTATCCTACATGTAACTCCATCGCCACTGCCTACCAAGCTTCCTCAATTCCATTAGAAAACACAAGTAAATGCAAGCAAATAACAGACAAGTAGGTTACATGTACAACAGATAACACAAGTAGCATTTAGGCATGTTATACAATTAGGCAAAAAGCAAATAAACAATCCAAACAATCACATAAGAATGCATATGATGAATTCCTGCCCTATTGGCCATGAGCTCACGTGTCGGTTACGTTTCCAGAACCCAAAACATCTGATAGCTAACCCAGATATCGTCTCTCTGTTTTACTTCGACTCTCTTGGGATATAGTATCTGCCACACTCTTAGGATATAGTGCCCGACATATTACACTCACAGAGAGGGAACTACAAACAAGCGGGATTTCACCACCATCCTTACTCGGGTTTTAACCACAAGTCAAACTGTAAGTGTGATAATACTACCGTCTTTGCCAAACACAATTCAATCCCACATTCTAAACTAAATTCCCTATTTCACTTAAATTCATCACCAATTTCACTTTTCTTCATTCTTAGTAGTAATCATCATCGACCATCATCATCTCTCAATATCATTGTTACCCTTATCATGCCTCAAAGCCACAACCTCGACAAGTGGGATTAACCACCGTCCTTGCCAGGTACATCACAACTTATCAACAACAATGCATCATAATCTGCTACTCATATAAGCTATCACCCTTCATATTCAATAGGCTCACCAACCTCAATCTTTCACAAATTGTCATTAGCTTTCATATTCTCACTTTACCATCAACATGCCACTCCACCAATCCACTCTAATTATTCCATCCACAGTACGTTACGAACCTAAGTCACCGTCTCTAAACTCATAACAGAAAATACCCTTTTTTAATTCTCCCAAAGCATTCTCACTCGTTCCAAAGCCTAAACACTAGCTAGGGGATCTTAAATAAGCATTACGGAGGTTTAAAAGGCTAGAGGAATGTTTAAAAACACAAAAATATAACTTTTACAAAATAGGGTGGTGATGCGTACGCATGCCATCCTTCGCGTATGCATGATGTTAAAAACGACAATGTCGCATGCACGAGTATAAAGGACAGCAACGTTTGCTCACGCATGCGTGCCACCTGCCGCATACACGAGTGTTCAAAATTATCATTTTTACGTACACGAGAATATTGGATAGAGCGATAAACTCGCATATGCATGACATCTCCATGCGCACAAATGCAAATTTTTCCTAAAAGCTGTTTTGCTGTAGAATTTAGATTTTTACACCAAATTTCAAACGCGTACAACTTTTTTGTTAAAAATTATTTTTCTTCTATTCTTCGAATGGCATAAACTACACGGACCCAATTTTCATTCAAATTAAGTTTCACAAAATTTGAGAATCTGGGAACGAAGTTATGGCCGGTGAAATTTGGTTTAAATGTTTGTACTAAATTTGCCAAAATCTTCTAGTTCCAAAACTCTCTAACCAAAACACAATTTTACCATACCAATATCAATACTATATACTTCTACATATTATCAAATACTTTTTAATCATTTTCCAACCATCCAAATCTAATTTACCTTGCATCTCACACAAATCACCCTTATCCTTCATTACCAACAATTTTCACATTTCCACACATCAATCATAATCAAAATCAGAATTTATCATCAATCATCATCAAAATCTATAATTATCATTATTTCATAGCTTCACAACATAATTTATTCATATAACTCGTATCCATGCTCAACCATAACCCATTTCCAATCTTCAACAATAATAAATCATACACACAATTCACACTTATATTAGGGCTACTAGCCTAAGTTTCACACAATATTACATATTATCTAGCGAAAACCAAAACCATATCTTGGCCGATTCCCTCCAAGCACAAAATACCACAAAACCTCTTCCTTAAAAGCATCCAAGCCTCCAAACCAAATCAACAAAGCTCAGCCACCAAAAGCTCAAATTGCCAATTCAACTCCAAACCAACATGAATTTCAAGCTAGTTCATACAAATTATCACAATCAATACTAGAGTTCACAAATTTAATAAACTACAAGGGTTCAGAGTTTTCTTACCTTATTCATCGATGATTGGGGCAAAACCCAACAATAACCCAATGCTAGATAACACCTAAACAACCAAAATCACAAAATTTTCTCAATAACTAAACCCAAAATCAAGAAAATGTATAAAGGGAAGAACTGGGCAAGAAATACAAAGTTTCATACCACTTTGTTTAGTTAGAATCGAAGAGCTTGATGAGAGTTTTGCATGGCCAAAAACGGCACGCCAATCGGAGCTCCAAAAAGAAAAACTATGGTTGATAGAAGAAGGTAATGAATAGTAAACCTTTCTCTTCTCTCCTTCACTATCTCAGTGCCCCTTTTCTTTCTTTGGTGGTGAAATAAGGCTAAATGTCTCATTATAAGGTTTATATATGTTGGGCTTGGTTGAGTTTTGGTTCGTTTTGGCTCAATCTCGGGCCAAAACCTTTAAAATAGGAGTCCAGTTTTCTATCCTAAATAGTTTTAACTTCTCTAAATATAAAATTCAACTTCTTAAATTTATTCACTCATTAATTAATTCTTCTCGCTCACAATGCCGGACCAATTTAAGCCGGTACGTGCTCTTTCGCGGTAAATTAGATTTTTATACTAAATTCTATTTTCTCCGTTAAATTTTTTAATCTAATATTTTACTATTTCTAACCTATTATGAACAATTATATTATTATTTTATTTTATCTTAATTAAGCAGTAAATTAAATTTTCGATTCTTACAAACAGCTCATCTAATTCAACATCTAATTATTCTTCAAGGCATAGAGACATTACATGCTTTAAATGTAGATTAGGCCATTATGCTTTAGATTGCACAAATAAAAGGACAATGGTCATAAAAGAGAATGATGTGTTCTTAAAATCAGTAGATGAATACTCATATGAGTGTGAAGACTTGCCACATTTAGAAGATGCTATGGATGATGAAGATATAATTGACTATGTTGTTAATGTAGAGACTCTTGTTATTAGGCGAATTTTATAAAAACCAAACAGAAACCAGTGGATCATACCAAACAAAAAATCGCCGGATTTTTCAAAATTAGGCCAAATCTGTGTAATTCTCATAATCATCCTCAACACTGTCCATAAAAAAATTCCCCCAAGAAAAAGAACATAACTCAGTCTCAAATAATACAGAAAATACAGTGAAAAGGAAGAGAAAAATGAAATAAGAAGAGAAGAAAAGCGGAGTAGAAGGAGGAGGAGGAAGGCGGCAATGACAGGTCCGATCTGGAACGGTGCGACAACATGGTGGATCCGAACGGCACAGGAATGTAGTAATGTACGGTTTTAGAATTGCATAGCGTGACGATCTCAGTTTTGGAATGACGCTGCACAACGAAGGTGGTGCTAGATGGCGAAGGTTGTGACCACATTTTTGAAAACCAGACTGGTCATCGAACCACTCTAGTAACTGGTTCACTAGTTTACTAATCTAATCGATTCAATTATGGTCCAATCAAAACAACCGTTTTATAAGAAATAATAAATAAATTATAAATAAACACTCTAAAACCTAATTATAGGAGGAATGACTCTGGCTTTCTTTTTTGGATCACCTTCAACCACTTTCTTATTAGATGGTAGTTGACTCGAAATATGTTGTTCTTTTTGCGCTATTACTTTATCAATTGCATCCTCTATCTCATCAACACCCTCTTCACTAAAGCTCACTTTTCTTTTTCTTTTGTTGTTTTGAATTTCTTTCAATAAGTTTTTCATCTATTTTCTATATCATACAGAACTTTAGGATATTTTTTAAGATCTCCAGTTATCTTTGATGCCAAGTGTTTCTTCATTCTGTGAATTCTGCCTCCTCCAAAACTTTGTAGACAAAATAAGCATTAATATTGTAGCTTTCCATTCACTACTTGTAAAGAAACATATTTTCAAGCCGGATCTATTTTTTTCCGTATATTTGAAGAAGCTTGTGACTGACTATCATTAGAATTAGAAGCATTAAGATTAGCCACATCATTCCAAATGGAAGGATTAGAAGCCAAATTATTAGCCACTGAAGTATTATTATTAGCAAATACTTCTTGGTTGATATTGTTATCCATAACTGAAATCAATAAATCATCAACACAGTCACAATCTAAGTACAATAAAATCACAAAATAGCAAAAAATAATGCAACAAGTCAACAACAAATCACTAATCAATAATCACAAGACATTCAATAATCAATAATTAGTAAATTAAAATAATAAAATCACAATACATAAAATAGCAACATGATAGAACCAAAGCTAATCAATAATCACAATTCACAACACATTCAATAATCAATAATCAATAATCAGTAAATTAAAATAATAAAATTACAATACAGTGATACACAAAACAGTAGCATAGCAAAACCAACGCTAATCAATAAGTAATTGTTCACCAAAAATTAAAAACACAACCACAAGCTTTGAACCACAAAGAATAAAAAAGTACAAATAAAAAAATGAAGAACAAGTGAGGAACAAGCGACCAAGCTACTGACCTTCGAAGACGATGCCGACAGACCGTTGATTGAAGGACGACGCCGACCAGACAACGATGAGAAGATGCAGACAACGACGATTAGATGAAGAAGACAGAAGGGCTGAGAGCTCGCAGAAGAAGAGAGCATGGGATGGAGACTTGGGACAGTCACTACTAGAAAAAGGGCTTTTTCGGACAAAAATTTCAAACAAAATTTATTCCGTCTGAATGACTTTTTCATTTCGGACAAATTTGAGACAAATGTTGAACAATTTTTGGTGGAGACATTGGAATAATATATTCTGTCCTAAATTTGTCTAAATTTTGTCCCAAATTTTGGCGCCAAATTTTTTCTGGATGGCGCCAAAATTTTCATACAGATTAGCAACACATTTTGGACAAAAACTATAATTCGTCCATATTCCATCTGAATATGCGCTATAACTTCAGACGAATTTGGGACGAATTTTGAAAAATGTTAATTTTATCCCAAATTTGTCTATAATTAGTCTTAAATGCTTTTACTATAGCTAACATTTCGAAGTAGCTAAATTTTTTCCCACAAATTTGGGACGAAAATAATATTATTTGTAAATTCTATTTAAAAGTGCATCAGTTTTTAAACGAATTTCAAATATTTGTTGAAAAATTTTAACATTTAGTATAAAAATATTATTTATATTTTAAATTAGTCTATTATTTTTTAATTTATTTTTTTAATTATTTACGTTATAATAATTTAAAATTTAATTTTGTAACAAATTTAAGATAAAGTGTATCTAAAAGAATCACATATATAAAAACTTAAAAATAAATTATATCCGATCTTCTAAAAAAATAATACAAATAATAAATAATAATAAAATAAGGAATAGCAAGGATATTCCGACGCTCAAATCAGAATAGATTTATGAAATATATGTGTGTGAAATGAGAAATGTAACTGAAGGGTTTCTGGCTCCTGTTTATATAATTCGAGGCAGTTATCTTATCTATATTACTTATTAATATAAAAAAAATTTTAATTTCAAATATTAATTTTACTAAATATTTATCTTTTCAGATTATTATATAACAAAGATTTAAGAACATAATTTAATTTAAATATTTTAAATTAATATTAGATATAATTTTTTTAAAATATCTATTTTTTAGATATTAATATTCTAT
>NC_029787.2:71122496-71125455 GCF_000816755.2 Arachis ipaensis
GTATCTAAAAGAATCACATATATAAAATTTTAAAAATAAATTATATCCAATCTTCTAAAAAAATATTACAAATAATAAATAATAATAAAAAAATCACGTAAAATAAAAAAATCATATACTTTTTCATATAAGATTAAGGTATATTGAAAATTAAAAAAAAAATACAAATGAATACATTTTATAGTGCACTTTATCATACTATTCAGTTTGATCTTCGTCCTCATTGTTCTCGTCCTCGTCTTCATCTTCATCCTCATCCTCATCTTCATTCTCGTCCTCGTCCTCGTCCTCATCTCCAAGTGTCTCATCATCAACATCATCATCATCATCATCATCATCATTTATCTTTTCAGATTATTAAATAACAAAAATTTAAGAACATAATTTAATTTAAATATTTTAAAATTATTATTAGATATATTTTTTTTAAAATATCTATCTTTTAGATATCAATATTCTATTCTATAACTTATTGAATATATTTTTGTTGTAATTTTATTTTTTTTAATTTGATATTAAAAATTAGATATAATTTTAATTTTAAAAAATTTGCTATACATAGTTATTTCAATGCCACTTATTAAATTTCACTTTGCGCCAACAATAAAAATTTTATCAAAACCGCCTTATAGTTCAGGGGATTAGTTTTTGAGTGCCTTCTCCCAGTCCCTCGTATTATAGCTATTTAGGTTATCTTGTCAAAAATCAAACCTTGTTTCAGAACTTTCTTTTGGTTTCACTGTTTCCTTGTTAGTTCTTCATCTCCTTCTCCCTCCTTCTGCGTGCTCTGCCTCCGGACTGTGGTTGTCGCTCGTGCTTTGCGCTCCTTCTGCGTGCTCTGCCTCTGTCTGTGTGTTGTCACTCGTGCTCTGCCTCCTGTCTCTGGTCTCAGACATCCACCACTCCAACCTCCAATCTCGCACCTCAAACCACCTCCACCATCATCAATCACACTCCCACGTACCAGCCTTCACTTGCGAACAACCGCTCCGCCTCCTGCATGTGTTTGCCTCCGCCGGTCTCAGAACCTGCGCCCCTGCCAGCCTCAGACACCACCCCTTCGCTTGATTGTTCGTGCCTCTTCTTCTTTTTGTGCGTCTTCTGCAAGGTTCTAATTTTTGTGAGTAGTATTTCTTTCTCAGCTTTGTTCATTGATAATTTCCTTTCTTCATTGTTAATTTGATTGTTAAGGGAAGCTTTATGTTAGATATAAAACATTAGATATTTTCGTTGAACATATAAAATTGTATTGGTAGGGCTGTAGTTTTGATATGTTTGCATAACATGTTGCCTTAGAGATAAGAAATGCAATTGAAAACAGAACTGAGATAGATGACTCTATACAGTTCACTAAGTGGAAAGAAAAGAACATTTATAAAATGCCTTTGAGTGGCGAACATAAGCAAAACAATACTGATTTCAAAATTCAAGATTCAAACAGTCAACAAGACAATTATAGGTAGGTTAATTAATGCCTCCTTGTTAATGCTATAAACACTTTGACCAATCACAATGTGTATATGTAGGATGCATAGTAAATAAATACAAGAAAACATTAATTTTATGAAGATGGGTAACTATAGGATCTTTATCAGACCTATCCTTTGACTCCTCAATCCCACTAGGGCTAGTAAAATCTTCTAATTGTGATATTCGTGGCTTCTTTGAACATGAACTATTATTACTCCTGTTGGCTTTTGCTGATTTTCGTTGTAATGGTACACCTTCTAGTCTTGCACTATCTACAGGACAACTTTTGCCAATAACACCGGACAGATTCTTGGATAACTCCTCACCCTTGATGAGAGAAGGAAACTAAGCATTGGTTTTCATACTTATAACATATGGTGTGACAACACTGGCTGGATAAAATCATGTAACAACCAGTATGTTAAAAGGTTAATAGGACTCAAATTAATAGGTTATACCAAAAATATATTATAATACCATCTGATTAGTTTCTCTTTATTTTTCTTAACATCTAAAATTAAGTTTTAAAAAAAGGTATAAGAATAACAAACATCTAAAACGATTAATATTAAAAATAAAAAAAAGTGTGCTTCAATGCATCGGCTTTAGTATGTGTTTCATTACTCACCCGGGGAGGTACGGTGCTCTAACCTTGCAGCTTTGGGCCATTGCTATTACCAATAGTAAGGAAAATACCACTACAACACTAATGTTTTTCGCAAAAGCCATAGATTTGTGTCTATCAAAGAATATAATAAATCTAGCTTTTGTTAAAATGGCTTTTATCATATATAACCTTTTGATTGTATCCTTTGTATGGCTTCTTTTTAGGAAAGCAGGAGTCAGTAACAAGCTACACGCACACATATTTTAGTGAAGACTACGGCATAATCATGCATTCTAATAAAGAAATGAGTAAAAAGGTATTTATGACTGGAATTTTATTGCAAAAACACCTAGCGTTTTATTATGTGATTATTTGATGTAATTGACTTTGGTTTTTTACTATGAATTATAATTGTTGTTGGCATTATTGTGATTATAGTTTAATGGTTGGATTTACTTTGAGTATGTCTGTGTTGCGATTATTGTTTTGGTTGAATTGAGTGCTTGTAAATGAATCATGTTGCTGCCTTGTTAGAATTGGTAATGAAAAACTAGGAGAAAATTATTGAGTTAGAATGATATTACTAAGTGTGTGTTTGGATTAGAGTTGATCAAACTTGAGTTTGAATGGAAGTGATTTTGTACCATCAAGTTTTAGATAGAAGTGAGTTTGTGCCAGTATGATTTATGTTTGGCAATTCTATACTAAAATTGATTTTGATAGAATGAAATTGTTTGGATCATATTAGTTAAAATCACTTTTAGATAGATAATTAGTTAATTACTAAAAAAATATAATATTAAATTATAATATTATTTTTTGGTATATTTAATTTTTTTATACTTCTTTTAGTATATTTTTTTATATAATATTATTTATAAA
>NC_029787.2:71125669-71134766 GCF_000816755.2 Arachis ipaensis
CTCTCAATATATAATCTTATTTTGTTTATTATTTTGGATTCTAATTTTTTACTAATTATGTTTTTATTATTATTTATGATTTATTTTTTATTTAATTTATTGAAAAAAACTAAAAATTGAAAAAAATTTAAAATATTTGAAATCACTTGAAACAAATATGAAAATTCTTTTGGAAAAAACCAATAATGATCATCTAAGGTGAACTCATGTTGAAGTGAACGCAGAAGCAACAATTTTTTGCTTCCAGTAAACGCGCTTTTAAGCTGCAAAATCACTTCTGCATTTAGAGGAGAAAGATTGCCAAACATAAAAAGCAGCGTTCAAAGAACTTCAACGCACTTTTATCCTCTCAAACGGGTTTGCCAAACACACCCTAAGTAGTAACATGAATAGTGATCAATTAATTTCTAGTATTTTCTGTTTCCACCTTTCACACAATCTGCTCCTTTCACAAATATAGTATTATCCTTGCTATGAACTTCTTAAAATGCTCATGTGTACATATATATTAGTAGTTTAGTACTAAAACATAGTAGCACTTTATTTTACATCCTCATTGATTATTTTGGCAGCTAAGTATTATTTTACATTGTTATTTTTTTAATTCTTTCGATGATGTACATGTTACTGAAATTTAAATGCAATGTCTTACTAATCTTATAAATCTTTTGTTGTTTTAGATGTCAGGTTCTAAAAAAAATAAAAAACACTTGTCAATTAAAGTACAAAAATCTGTTAATAAGGAGGTGATTAGTGCACACAAAACTAAGCTTTCACACCCTAAACCTACAAAATTATGAGCTCCAGTTCCTTCACATGTATCTAAAAAGCCTTCAGCATTACCACCCTCTTCTTCGCAGCCACCACAAAACTTCAAGAGAAATTTACTATCTTTCCATGCCGATCATACACCATCACCATCACCATCACCAACTGAATCACCATACTGTTCACCTATCCAACCTCAATCATTTGATAATGCTCCTAATAATGAACGAAATTTACATCATGCTCACTCATCGGATGAAAATCATCAAGATGAATATCTTACTCAAGAAGGTGAACCTGTCACTCAAGAAGGGCTCTTGAAAATAGTGCCTTTTGGCAATGAGTAAGTACAACAACCACTTTTGTGTTTTAACGTTCTCTCTATATTGTTTTTATTGTGAATACATGTGTAATTACTCATTATTTGAACTTCTTATAGGTTTAATCCATGTACTGCTGTTCGTCATGTAACAAATGCCATTAAAAGCAAATTTTCAGAATTCTGCCCTTCCTGGGGACATGCCAGTGAGCAAATGTGAGACTTGTGGTTTACTGAATTTAAGGTAAGTATTTATTATCATTTTTTTTTGTTATTTTGATATTATACATAGTGGGTAATTCAATGTATATGTTTGTTTTATTTTATAGAAAAATTGTATGTGGGAACCTCAACACAATGCAAGAATTCGTCAAATTTTTGAGATTAAAGGGAGTGCTCGATTAAGATCGTTGATGAATCAGGAGAGAAGCAATTATTCAAAAGACCCTAACCATGTACCAAAATATATTCCTGAACCCCTTTGGCGTCAACTATTACATTATTTTGCTACAGATTCGAAATTTAAGAACTGGTCAGCAGCAAATACTGTGAATCGAGCATCAAATGCTGGAAGTTCCATGCATACTGGTGGTTCCATATCTATGGGTGAACATGCACGCAGAATGGTAAGATAAAAATAGTTTTTTTTAGTCTTGTTCTTATTATGTGCAATGTTTTCTTATTCTTTTTTCTTTCCTATCGATTAAAACTGTTATATTATAGGAGAAAGCTACGGGAGTAAAACCTTCTCTAGAAGAGGTTTATACTAAATGCCACACCAAAAAAGACAAAAGTTGGATTGATGAAAGATCTGAGAAAATCATTGTATGTGATGCTAATTTGTTCTTCTTTTTATTTTTTTTAAATGCTAATTTTCACTATATGTTAGTATTTGTTCATGACATATTTAGTTGCGATTAACATGAATTGATTTTGTAGGGTGAATTCAAAAAGCGAAAGACAGAACTTTCTCAAGTAGCTTTATCCTTGGATAATGAGCGAGATGTTGAGGCATCTAAGGAAGGCCTAGATATACCATATGATTATACTGTTTGGAACGAAGTTGTGACAAGGGGAAAAAAGAAAGCTGCTTTTGGTTTAGGTTCTTTTGGTTTAGATCTCTCTTCAAAGTTGGATTCCAGAAATTGTTCAGAGACATCCAAAGACAATCTAAATATTGAGCAAGAACTTCACATGTGGAAAGAAAAGGCAAAGGAGCAAGAAATTATCAATGAAGAGCAAAAGGTTAAGTTGAAAGATGCTGAGCACAAGTTAAAAGATCAAGGACGTCAACTAAAAGTTCAACAGAAAAGAATTGGTTCTACTGAAAAGACAATTCATGCTTTGTATAAAAAGTTGAATCTCCCACTTCCTTCAACCTTGTCTGATCCTGCGGAAGATGAGCTCGGGACAGGCTCTAGTGATGATAACATGAGTGATTGATATTTGAAGTATATATTTTTTCTGATTTAGATTAAGGAATTTTTAGGTGAATTAGTTAGTACATTTTATTTTATTCATGATATTTGACATTTTTAAAGGCTTTCTTTGTTTTAGTTTAAGTATTTATTTCTTATTTTAGTTTGATTATATTTATGGACAAAAGTATTTTAATAATAAATAATTTTTTAACTCTTTTATGGTAATTAACTTTTTCATGATTTTATTATGTGTTTAGAATTTGGATGATGTAATATGAAAAAAATGATTATGATGGTCTTAATATAAAAAGCAAATCGAATACAATTTATTTTCTAAAATATTTATCTATTAAATAGCAAATTATTTTGTATGAAAATTATTTGAAATATTATATTAAATTTGTAGAAAAATTGTGCGAAAATAATTTTTTATTTTGTATGAAATTTGTTTCAAATACGTAAATTCTTTTAAATTAAATTTGTCTGAAATTTAATTGAAAAGAAATATTTAATTTGTCTAAAATTTGTTCGAAAAAAATTTGTTATATTTGACTAAATTCGTTAGAAATTTGTCTGAAATAAAGTATATTTTTGTTTGAAATTTGTCTAAAAATTAATATTTTTATGTTTGAAATTTGTCTGAAATACGTTGTTTTTATGTTGGCTAATCTGTCTGAAATTCGTCTAAAATACATCATAATAATTAGAAATCTAGCAGATAAATGGCTATTCCTGTCACAAAATCGTCTGAAAAAAATTTCGGACGAAATTTCGGACAAAATTTAAATTAGCAACAAGGCTTTTTGGGACAAAAAAAATTCGTCCCAAATTTGTTTGAAAAAAAATTTGTCTGTAATTTGTTCGAAATTTATTTCAATTTCGTCTCAAAATTCGTCCGAAAAAACCCTATTTCTAGTAGTGAGTGGCTACACCGGCGGATGGTGGCTGAGCTTGAGGGACGGATGGTGGCAATGGATCGACGGACCGACGATGGCAATAGCTAGGGTTGGAGAAGGGGGAGTGATTCAATTATGTAGTTTGAGTGAGAGAGTGAGCAGTGATATATTAGATTATATCTTATCTAGTCATTTAAAAGTTTATATTAGATTATATTTATATTTATTTGTATTAATTTATAGTTTTATATATATTTTATTATAATTCAGTTATTTTGGTTAAACTACAATTGAACCAGTCGAACCTTTAAATAATTAAATCAACAATTAGAGTGGTTCAATAATTGATTCGATTTTCAAAATCTTGATTTTTGTGCAAAATAGAGTGATATGAAAAGTGTTAGTTTAGGTAAAAGAACATTGGTGTTAGTGAGATTTAGAGAGTCATTACTATTTAAAATTGAAACTTACCATAAACTACCTAGTGTCTTTAATTCACTTTTGTATGATTTTAGAGATGTTTTTTTAGATGAGATGCTATCACGTTTACCTCCATTAAGAGACATTAAACGCAAAATTGACCTTATTCCTGGAGTGAGCATTCCCAATTGACCAGCTTATAGAAACAACCCCAAAAAAATAAAGGAGTTACAAATACAAGAAGATGAGCTCTTGGCTAAAGGCTTTGTGAGAAAAAGTATGAGTTCTCGTGCTGTTTCAGTACTTTTAGTGCCCAAAAAGGATGAATCATGGATGATGTATGTTTACTGCAGAATTGTAAATAAGATTACAGTAAAGTATTGGTATCCTATTTCTAGATTTGATGATATGTTTGATGAATTGCATATATCTAGTATTTTTACTAAGATAGCTTTAAAGAGTGGTTATCATAAAAGAAAAAAAAAGAATGAAACTTGGTGATGAGTAAAAAATAGCTTTCAAAACTAAATATGAATTGTATGAGTAGTTAATTATACTATTTGGATTAACTATAATGCACCTAGTACTTTCACGTGATTAATGAATCATGTTTTGAGAGAGTTTTTGAAAAAATTTGTAGTTGTTTATTTTGATTATATAATTATTTATAATAAATATCTTGATAATCATGTTTTTCATGTTAGAGTTATTTTAGAGGTACTTAGAAAGAAAAAGTTGTATGATAACCTAAAGAAATGCTCATTTTATTTGAGTAGAGCGGTTTTCTTGATAAGTTCTAAGAGAATTGAGGAAGATAAAGAAAAGATGAAGGCAATTAAAAAATGTCCCACACCTAAGAGTTTTTTTATGTTAAAAGTTTTCATGGTGCGGTTGGTTTTTGTAAGTTTGTGAAAGATTTTTTCATTATTATTGTACCTTTAACCAAAATCATCAAGAAAAATGTACATTTTAAATAGAAAAAAGAATAAGAAATTGCTTTTAGCACTTTGAAAAATTTCTTGTATTTTGCAACCATTCTTGTTTTACTAGATTTTTTTAAGACTTTTAAAATAGAATGTGATGCCTCTAGCATTAGTATAGGTGCTGTTTTGATGTAAAAAAATGAGCAGTAATTTATTTCAGTGAGAAGTTGAATGGAGCTCGTCTCAAGTATTCAACTTATGATAAAAAAAATTATATACCTTGGTGAGAGCTTTAAAAGTTTGGAAATATTACTTGTTGCCTAAGAATTTGTGGTGCATACTGACAATAAATCTTTAAAGCACTTAAAAATCCAAGAAAAGTTTAATAACAGACATGTAAAGTAGGTAGAATTTCTTGAATCTTTTTAATATGTGATTGTCGATAAGGAAGGTATTGAGAATGTGGTTACTGACGCATTATTCAGGAGGTGTTCCTTAATCACTACCCTTACTTCTAAGTAGTTAGATTTTGAGGGTATAAATGATTTGTATGTAACTAATTCTGATTTTGTCTCTCTATATGTTATATATGAAAATGGAGCAAATAATAAATTCTATAAGCATGATGATTTTCTTTTTAGAGAACATAAGATTTGTGTGCCTACTTTAAAAAATTGCTTATTAATGAATCACATAGTCTAATGGATAACATTGCAGTTCAAAAGAATTTAGATGTTTTTACTGAGTATTTTTATTGGTCCCATATATATAGAAATGTTAAAAAAATTTGTTCTAGATTTGTTGCATATATGCAAGCTAATTTAAATTCTTACCACATAGGTTGCATATTCCTTTACTTATTCCTACTCATTCTTTTATTGATATTTCTATGAATTTTATGCTTGGATTATCTAGAACTAAGAAAGGTAAAGATAATATCTTTATTGTTGTGTATAGGTTTAGCAAAATGACACATTTTATTTCATGTTATAAAACTGATGCTGCCACACACATTGCTGATTTATTCTTTAAAGAAGTTGTTCGTTTGCATGGTGTCTTTAGGTCCATTGTATTTGACCATAATGTTGAATTTTTTAGCCATTTTCGGAGGGTCTTATGGGATAAGTTAGGAACTAAGTTTTTATATTTTACTACTTGTCACTTACAAACTAATGGACAAACTGAGATGGTTAATAAGACATTAGAAACATTATTCCTTATTGTGGTAGGTAAGAATTTAAAGACTTGGGAAGACTGCTTGTCATTTATTGAGTTTGCTTATAATCATTTTATGCATCTCTCAACTGGTTATTCTCTTTTCGAAATTGTATATGATTTTAACTCTAACTATTTTGGATTTAACGCCTTTACTTTTGAGTGATCTTGTTAATTTAGATGGAGAGAGCAACGCTGAAAAAGTTAAAGCAATACATGAGAATGCTTGTGATATGATTGAAAGGAAGAACAATACCATGATTGAAAGGGTAAATAAGGGTCGAAAGCATATAGTCTTTGAATCAAGAGATTAGGTTTAGAATCATTTGAGGAAGGAAATATTTTCTACTCAAACAAAGGAAGTCTAAACTTGATGCTAGAGGAGATGGTCCATTTCAAGTTCTAGAAAAAATCAATGATAATGCCTACAAGATTGATCCATCAGATGTGTATAATATTTCAACTACTTTCATATTTCTAATATTTCTTTTTTTGATGTGGATAGAGATTTGAGGACTAATCTTTTGAGGAAGAAGGAAATGATACATGCTCGGAAGGATAATATGAATATCTAAAGACAAAGGGGTAAAATAGAGATTTTACACTTCTAAAAGGTAGGGGTGACAGATGGTCTAGCCTGGCCCATCCCACCAAAAGCTCGCCAATTGACAGCCTAGCCGTCCCCACCCCACCTAACAGTAGATTGATGNAAAGATATAAAAACAAATATAATTTCTAAATGGTTTAATTATCCTATTGGTCCCTATAATTTCACCAAATTTTTAATTAGGTCCATATATCTTTTTTTTTTCTTTTCAATTGAGTCCCTATACCATATTAGATTTGGTGACTAAGTATTTGTCATGACAAAAATGTTGAAATTGACAGAATATTCTGTTAAAATATACAAAATATTCAATCAAGTATTAGACATATTTGTTTGGTTTAACAGAATATTCCGTTAGTTCTAGCATTTTTGTCACGGCAGGGACTTAATTACAAAATCTGATATGACATAGGGAGTCAATCAAAAAGAAAAAAAATAGGGACCTAATTGAAAATTCAATAAAACTATAGGGACCGACAAAGTAATTCAAACCTTTCTAAATTCACAAATACTAAAATTTTAATAATTCTAAATATCTAATAAACATAGTCTCAACTAATTTTTAAAAAAAAAAATAATGAAACCAACATTATCCAAAGCAAAACAAACATTATTCAAAACATATAATTAAACATTGTCCAAGTCTCTAATCAATCACACATAGTCCAAATTATAACTTAAAGTAAAATAAACAAACATTCTAAATACAAACACAAAAGTAACATTTCAAATTTAATTATCATTATAAAGCCAAAAGCCCACCCACCGCACCGAAAGCCGCCAAAACCCATGGATAGGCGGTACGTATTAGGCGGGCTTTTTTATTATAGCGGTCTCAAATTTTTAGCCCGTTTTACCTTTTTTGGTGAGTTATGCAAACCGGTTCAACGAATTTTGGTCCGTTTTTCACCTCTACTAGAAGTTTCCATCACTAGAGGACGTAAAAAGAAGCTCAAGGAGAGCTTTGAAAAGTTGGCAGCCCTCATACTTGAAGAAATACATCAATTGTAAATCAAGGGAGAAAAGACAAGGTTCATTGAGCCAAGTTAGGACAACAAGAATCCCAAGAATTTTTTTTAAGTTTATTGGGAGGCACGACAAGCCTGGCATTAATTTTAAATTTATTTAGTCTATATTTCAATTTGATTTGTTGTTAAACTTTGTCAAAAGATTTGATTTGTTTAGTAGTATTTTGAGGAATTTAAAATTTAAATCAAATCTGAACTAATCTAATATGAACAAATTTGATTTAAATTGATTATCATATCTTTAAGAGTTTAAATTTAAATCAAATATGATCTGATCTAATAAATTTAAATATGATTTAAATTAATAGAATTAATTTTGAAGTCATATCTTTTATTTAATTTCAAATTTTATAGTTTTGTTCTAAGAAGATTTGGCATACATTAAGGTTAAACTGTTAGGAGCATATTTAAATATATTTTATGAGACAATTTGAATACTTTTTGGATGAATGAATTTTTGTATTTCCTTTATACACATTTTTTTATGTGTATAAGTGAGGTGAGTAATTTGTTTTACTTGTTATACGAAGAAATTGAAAGATCCAGTTTATGATAACTCTTAGTGTTAATTTTTTTAATTTCATCTCTTTAGTCTGAATTCTCAGCAAGCACAAATTTTTTAAAAGTCTAATAAAAAAATCCTTCAAATATCTTTCTTATTGTTTTCACTATGTTTTTTGCTGGTCGTTTTATTTCTTATCAATTAGTTGATTATTAATCGTTACAATGATAATTAACAATATACATAAGTATTTTGTTAATTAGATTGCTACAAAATGATTAATTTAATTCAATAATTACAAAATTAAAAGACTGAATTAAACACATTTAAAATTTAGAGGCTAAATTGATATATCAGATAAAATTTATTTAAGGGCCAATTTTTAAACCTTATCTCCATACATGGTTAGAAATTAGAATGAGGTTTTGGCAAGAACAAAAATTTTTATGAGGCTATAGGTGGCGTTTGTATGGGTTTAATTTATAGTATGCTAATTATGTCAGAGATTTGGATATGCCTAGTTTATAAGATGTACGTACAATAAAAAAGATTTTCTTTTTCTTTTTTTCTTTTTTGGGCAAATTTGCTGGTAAAAGATGAGAATTCATGTAACATTTTTTTGTTTACTCTGGTTCATTTAAGTGAAAAATGTGAAAGCTAAGAAAAGGAACCAATGAAAAGAAAGGGAACCGTGCAAGCCTGGCTGGAATTCAGTGGAAGTGGCCCAATGGGCACGTGAAACTGTACCTGCAGTGGGAGCCATGCATGCACGAATAGAAATATTTCTTTACCCAAACCTTCCTTCTTTCATTATTTCTTACTTTTCTTGTTTTCTTGAAATAAAAAAATGGCAAATTCTATAATTTTGGTGTCGAAATTGCTAAATTTTTATGGTAAATTTTAAATATTAAAAAATTATTTATTTTTATATTTTTTAATTTAAATATTAGTTTTATTTTTTTTAGTAAATTAAACAAATATAGATATACACCATAGAA
>NC_029787.2:71135981-71136329 GCF_000816755.2 Arachis ipaensis
TTATATAGTAAAATTATTAAAATATTTTTAATTTAACATTCATAATTTTATATGTATAATATCCATAATCCATGGATTAAAATTGATTTAATTGAAATTGATTGGTTATTATTTTTTATTTTATTTTGCAAGTTATAAACCAACAACTTTTTTATGTTTCTGATTTTCAATAAATTGAGACTAACAAATGAAAATTTTGGATTTTTTTTATAAAATGTGTTGTAGTAATTTACAAATATTTTTTAGGGTTAATGATATAAAAATATAAAACTTTTATTTGAAATAAAGATGGTATATTTGTGGATGTAAAAAACTAATAATAAGGGAGAGATTTTGGAATTTAATTCT
>NC_029787.2:71136397-71155096 GCF_000816755.2 Arachis ipaensis
TTATAAGTAAAAATATTATTAGTATATATTTTTATTTATTATTTACGATTTTTGATTACGTAACATTACTCAATATTTTTAATAAAAGAATAATAATTAGTATTAATTCAAATACAAAACAAATACGAGAATTAAAGGTTGTGGGTAATAAAGGTCCGAACTCAATGATGCATGGATTGGTTGCACCCATGCAGAAAATTGGTCAGTTGCTGAAGCTTTTGATCATAGAAATTAATAATTGAGAAACTTGGTTGTTTCGCACCACCAGCTAGCTAGATAGCTCGGTGTTGTCGTTTTCTGATGATAACATTCATGATGTATATCAAATTATTTCTTTGTTCATCTGAATAATTTGATCTACTCTGTCCAATGTCCACCTGATGACTTTAATATCTGCGCAAGTTCAACGGAATCTATAATGAGAAGCCAATCATGCACACTTTGTGGTGAAATTTTGAAACAATTCACATAAATTTGAACGGAGTGAGTTGTGGCATAAATGGGTGGAAATAGGTCAGGTAAGACTAGACTTTACTCTTAACAGGTCTTGATTTATTATGTAGTTAATTAGTCTGAGATTGGCCTACAGTTTATTATAGGCTTTTTTTAAAGTACTAAGCTTGATCTGTTATTCAGTCTGGTCTAGCCTAAAATCTGTTAAAAGGCCTGTTAATTTTTTTTACAAAAATTAAAATATTATTTAAAAAAAATATTTTTTTAATACATATATAAAATATCTCATAATTTTGTTAATAATAAAAAATTATTTATATATATATAATTATGTATTAAAAGGTCCAGGCAGGCCTGACAGGCAAAAGATCAGGCTAATTAGTGAGCTTGGACTTGGCCTATTAACATAATAAGACTTTTATAATAGCCTGAACCTGTGCCTATTTTATCACAGGTCAGGCCAGACCAGGCCAAACACAGGCCAGGCTGCAGGCTCCTGACAGGCCGTCTGGCCTTTTTCCACCCCTAGACATAATTGACTGAGATCGAGTATTTATTTGTTTTGGTGAGGATGTATCTTATTATTTTTTACTTGACTAAGAGTATTATCTATTTATTTATTAGTAACGTATTTAGTATAAATTAAAACAGAAAAGTTCTACGTCGATGTAATTTCTTCATTAAAGCTATCCAAGTAATATCTTTCAGACGCGCCTCCTCCACTCCCTCACTCGTTTGTCATACACGCGCCTCATATAACGTAAACCTCTTGCTGCGTGATAAACCTTTGCCCAACGTAAACCTTCTGCTGCAACCTAAACCTTATTTTCTTCTCGCGTTTTCCTTCTTCTTCGTCAACGTAATAAGCTTTGTCGTTCTCCTTTGTTCGCGTTTTCTTTATTGTTCTTTTTATTCTTCTCTATTTGCGTTCTTCATTATTGATCTGCAATGAATTCAACGTAATAAGCTCCATCGTTCTTCGATCTTTGAAAGAGTTTCTTCGATCTTCTTCGATCTTTGAAAGAGTATAGATGTCGGTTAGGATTTTCACACAAAATAATTTCGTTGATAGTATAGGTCCCAACCAACAAACAATACTCAATCAGAGTTTAATTTTTGGTTGTCACAAGTCCAACTCAATAAAAGTAACCGAGAGTATTAGTCCCAAGTCGTCTTCTCAAGGAATTGCAGTGAGGTATGCATATTATTGGTTATGGTATCCAAGGGGTTGGGTTGGTAAAAATGCAAGAAATTAAATGGCAAGAAAATTAAAGTAAGCAACTAAAAAAGCAAGTAATAAAGGGAGACATTCATGGCAAGGATTGAGAATATAGGCTTTCTATCCTAGTCATCAATTACAATACAATAATTAACAAGAATTTAGCCTATTTCGTCATCTTCAACATCCGGAGAAGGTACAATGTTATCTCTAACACTCGAAGAAAGTCAAATAAGCCTAGTTAATCTCAATCCAAAAGTCCTAATCAACTTACTAATTGAATTAGCAAAAGATTAGCGTCAATGAAAATAATATTAACTAACAACTCTAGATCACCAACATAAGTTGGGTACTCATGACTCAAGATTTCCTAATTTCTCTTTCCAAGCGAAGAATGCTAAAAAATCTACTCTAACATCCAACCAAACATTTTGTCAAACACTTGGAAGGTATAAAATAAAAGCATGATAATTGCAAGAAATATAAATTCTACAACTACCCAATTGCAAGAGAATAACAATAACAACTCAAATCAATAATAAAAGAATATTAAACATCAAATTGCATTAAAGGAAATCCAAATTCAACAAAGGGTGTTCGTAAACTAAAAGAGGCATAAAAAGGAAAATTAACAAAAGTACTAAGAAGAACAAATGTATAAAAACAAGAAATCATAAAGAAAACTAGATGAGAACAAGAAATTAAGCCTAGATCTAAGATGCAATTAACCTAAAACCCTAATTCTAGAAAGAAGAGAGAGCTTCTCTCTCTAAAAACTAACCTACATGATACTAACCTAAAACTGATTGCTCCCCCTTTGTCCAATCTTGAATTCTGCATCAAATAGCCTCAGGAATGAGTTGAATTTGGGAATGGGAAGCTCAGAAATTGCCCCCAGCAAATTCACTTTAATGAGGTCACGTGATCAGCGTCACACATGCGCGTCGCTCTAAGCACTCCAAATCCTTGTTTTTTCTATGAGTTCTCCACTTTGCATGCTTTTCTCTTCACTTCTTCCATCCAATACTTGCCTTATGAACCTGAAATCACTCAACAAACATATCAGGGCATCGAATGGAATTAAAATAAATTAAATTTGGCTATTTTAAGGTCTAAAAAGCATGTTTTTACTCTTAAGCACAAACTTAGGGAGAATTACAAAATCATGCTATTTCATTAAATAAATGTGAGATAAGTTGATAAAATCTCCCAAATTAAGCACAAGATAAACCACAAAATTGGGGTTTATCAATCTTCACTTCTGAATCAAAACAATGAATGATTCAACTTCAAATAAGTTGAATAAGAACGATTTGGTTTATCCTTCTGAAACAAATCATGTTGATGAGGTTAGGATTATTCAATTTTGAATCGAATTGAATGGAATGCAATTGTTAATTTTATTTGAATTGATCAATTCAATGGACGTAGCTATTTTTGAATCTGAATTGAATTGAGTTGAATTGATAATATCTAAATTGTAGACAGAGGTGTTTCGAATTTAATTTTGTATAATGGATTATATTTCACTAAGTACTATACAATTGTTTCACCATGAGTACGTGTTTCGGTTCGGTGTTCAGAAAGCTGTTTGATTTTGATTTTATATTCTGGATTATATTTCGTTCACTCAGCACTATAGAGTTGTTTCACCATGAGTACATGTTTCGGTTCGGTGTTCAAAAAGATTTCTGCTATATTAGTATATGCAATTTTTTGGTTCATCCAGTGTATTAATTTTGGTTCACTGTGTTTTTTGGGGTTCTTAATGTCTTGATAAATACCCTGATTCCATTCACTATGAACCTGGAATAAAACAACAGCTAGACAATTCCAACAGATAATATCAGACCAACAGGACAAGGAATAATTCATCTTGAATCAAATAAAAATACTAACATTAGATATATACATTGATATTAAGATTAGATATATAGATTAACATTTACATTAATATTCACATGAATATATTGAAAGAAGCATTCTTTGCTTTTTTAAACAAGTTAAACAAAATATTGTTAATTATAACCAGTCAATCATAGTATATCCTATTTACTATATAAATCTCCATATGTGAATTTACAATAACGTCTGGAGAGGGCAGCAGATAGTTTTGGGAGTTTTGTTGCTTCAGATGCCCAAATCACTTAGTCTTTGATTTTGTTCATTTCGTGCAACAGAATATTCGGACCATATTCGTGTCTGAAGCCATCAATCTCTTCCTACATTTGAATCGAAAGGAAATTAGTTACATAAGAAATGAACCCAACTGAAATGATAAATGAAAGAACTGAAATGATAAATGCCCTAACCCACTGAACCGAACTCCCTTGATGCACTGAATAAAACATGATAAATAATGAAACAACTAGAAAAGCATTGCTACATGCAATCAGAATAACCCTAAACCCTGAACACACTAAATATCAAGTGAATAAAAATCACCAAACCCACCGAACCGAACAATATTTATGTGGTGAATAAATCGTTATACACTTCCAATCATCAAGAATAGTATTTCTCCATGCAAAAGAAGTCAACTCAATAGAGTAACAACCAAGTTGAAATTAACATACACTATCTAGTCACATACACTATCAACTGAACTGAATAAAAATAAGAACAAATTTCATTTAAAACCCTAATTATATTGTAAAAATGCAATTAGAATAACCCTAAACCCTGAACACACTAAATATCAAGTGAATGAGAATCACCAATCCCACCGAACCGAACACAATTCATGTGGTGAATAAGTCGTTATAAACATTCAATCATCAACAATAGTATTTGTCCATGCAATAGAAGTCAACTGAATAGAGTAACAACCAAATTTAAAACCCTAGTTACACTATCCATTGAACTGAATGAAAATAACAACAAATTTCAACAGTAGTTTTTCTCATACTTTTGGTAGTCTCTGCTGCTGTTTTCGTTCATTTCTGGTTGTTCCTTACCAAATCTTCTCGCGATTCTTCTCCAGTAGTGGTTTTCACAGAGAACGTGACTGAAGTTTGAGTGATTTTGAGAGAGAATCGAAGAGAAGGAGCGGTTTTGTATTGAGGAAGAAGTAACGTTTTTTCATAATGAGCACGAAGTAACGAAAGGTTTTTGGGCCGTGTTTTCACTCGTCATTAATGCGCGTGACTCTATTTGGGCTTGGGTCAACTTGGTTACATGGTTACATGGATGTATAGCATGCCTGAAAATAAAATTATATGAAAAGTAAAGATAACAACTAAACTTTTAGAAAACAGAAATACTAGGAGACTAGCAGATTTTGTGATTTGTAGCCATCAATTAATCATCATGAGTATTTTTAATGGTGTGAGATTATATCTAATAATATGGGATTACTCATTTTTCTTTTAATGATTAAGTGCTGATAAAATTTTAATAAAAGTGCTGGTCACTAGACTTTCTCATTAGAAAAAATATATATTGTATATGATATTTTAATTATTTTTTTTATTCTAAAAAAAATAATTTTTTCAATCTCAATTGAAAATCCCTTTCCCTGTAACATGTCCCTTATTTATTTAGAAAAAGTGTATATTGGATATAATATTTTAATTTTTTATTTTTTTATTCTAAAAAAGGTAATTTTCAATCTCAATTGAAAATCACTATCCCTGTAACATGTCCCTTATTTATTACATGACCAAAAGTATGATTTTCACAGTAAATAAAGCCTTATTTTACTAATTTTCGAATTAGGCTTATGAAATTTATGTTACGAACTCTTATTATTAACTTGGGAGTGTGATTCAACAGTAAAATTTCATTTTCTTGAATAAAATATATACTAAGAATTTGATGTTCTTTTTGAGTGTGAAAAACATTAAAATTTTAAATAATTTGTTTGACATAAAGGAGAGTCAATGCCAAATAATTAACAAGAAAATACAACACACCATGTTCCATGTTAGAAAAGTATCGGAATGGTATGGTTGTGGGAGATCCAATAGGAATCTGATCTCTGCTTTTTTTCGGTTTTTTTATTATTATTTTAAAAGGTATTGGAATACTACGATGGTTTGTCCTTTATTATTATTTTTTTTTTCAAGACCCGATCTTTGGTTTCTCGTTGGAGCAGTCTCCAAATTATTACTTAGGTTCAGGCCTCCTCCACGGCTTAAATTGGCCCAATAATCCAAACTTTTAACCGACATTTAAAATTAAATATCTCTTTTATTTTATTTAAATAAGATAAGATAATAACTATAAATTATATAAAAGAAATCAAGGACTTTTTGAGGTACGTCATATATTTCTAATTCTCACTTATACTTTTCAGATTCATTCTGACTTGAATGTTGGAGTGTCTTTGTAGGTAGCATCTCCTGTCGCTCCAAGAAGATCCGATCCCATCATCACCCTAGGCTGACGAATCCTTAATCCATCTCACAACCCATATTAACAACTCTCAGTACATTGGCATCGTCTATTGAGACTTGCTCGAGGACCTGAAAGGGATGAAGTGCATAAAGCAGGAAACCGCAAAGTATACCACAATCGCAGGACAACTGTACAAATGGGGATTGTCCCAACCCCTCCTCAAGTGCATAGAACCCGGCGACATAGATTACATACTTCGTAAGATTTACGAGGGATGCTGGGGCCACCACGTCGGGGCCAAACCCTAGCCCAAAAGATCATCCGTGCTGAGTACTTGGCTCACCGTCATCAGAGACTCTCTCCAATTGGTCAAAGGCTGCCAAAAATGCCAAGTCCATACCGACTTTCACCAGGCCGCCCCTCATCGACTCAACACAATAACGACAGACTGGTCTTTCGGAACCTGGGGAATCGACCTAGTGGAATCCTTTCTCACGGCTCTTGTAAAATCTGGTCAAATCATAGGTTAATTAAAAAATAAATTAAAAAAAAAGGGCGAAACTGGTTAGAAAATATAATAATCATAATTTGGCAATTTCGATATGATATTTGGATTCAGTGGATTTTTCTGAGTCATAAAATATAGTTTTCTGAGTAAAAAATGCAAACCAGAAATTTGACCGGCAGTACCGGCTGAGATCTGTTTGGTACTGCAGTTGAAAAAATAATTTTTAGTAAGAAAGACTAAAAAGTTAGAATTTATGATTTAGAAAGTAAAAATATCTAAAGTGCGACTTAAAACGCTAATTTTACAGATTTTGGCCCAAAATTGGGCCAATGGGTCATATACATGAACCGGACTCAAGTGGGACCCAAGTCCATGGTATATAAGCATCATTTATGAGAATTGAAGCTCATTTAATCCTAAAAATGAGAAGGAGGGGCGGATAGAGAGAAGAGAGAAAGAAAACCTAACTTCTCAAATTTCAAATCACCATAACTTTCTCTCCGAAGCTCCGATCGATGAGTCGTTTGCGGCCACGCATCGCTCTTGATGAGCTCTTCAAGTTTATCTAAGTATTATGATAAGAAATTTTAAAACTCATGCCTAATTTTCCTTTCTCGCTCCATTTCGTGTTTTTGGGTTGAGTTTTGAGGAAATCTTGTGATTTTAATTATTTAGGAATGCTCTAGTACGAGTCATTGGTGATATTCATCACAAAATTCAGTGGGTTGAGGTAAGAAATCACTAACCCTTGTGATTTACTAGATTTTATAAACCCTAGGTTGATGTATGTATGATATTGGTTGTGTTAGAGTTGTTGGATGAGATTTTGGTACTCTTGGAAACTTGAAATTGGCTTGTGGAACACTTGGTGGAGCTTGGAGCTAGTGCTTGGTGAAAAATTTACAAGGAAGGATCAAATTATTGTGACTACAAGAGGTACGATTTTAGTTTCATTTAAATACCATATAATGTGGTATGAAATCTTAGGCTATATGCCCATAGGATTAGGTTTGAATTGAATATTTGGATAGATTTGGTAGTTGTAGAAGATATGATGTTATAATTGATGTTTTGGGTGATGCATTGCTCTTGGATTGATTGGAATTTTGTTGGATAGTAAATTATATTATTATGAGTTCGTGTGTTTTAATTTGATGAATATTGGGCCGGGGGCCGTGAATTTTGGGCTGGAGGCCCGAAAAAAGGTAAGGACGGTAAGTGATGATTAAATGGTGTGATAATGTATGAGATTGAATGAATTGGTATGTAATGTATGAGAATTTGATTGATTGATGGAATAGTGGAAAATGAGGTTTTTGAAATGTGGAATGGATGTATTTGAGTTGGAATGTGCAAAAGAAGTAGGTTTGGAATTGGTTGTGTGTGAATATGTAATTTGAGTTGGTATGGGTTCATTTTGTTGGTTGAAAATGATTGAGGCTAGTGAATCATTGAAAAATTGGTAAATGTGTGTTTTTGGTAAAAAAAATTTTTTGGCCAACTTTGGCGGGCCGTAACTCAGTCCTTAGAGTTGGAAAACTTTCAAAATTAGATTTTTATAAAAGTTCATTTATCGATCTTTCCAATGGTTCAAGAATGGTTGAAAACAAAATTTTGTGGAAAAAGTTATGAGGTTTTGAAAATTGGACTGAAAAACTGATTTCTGCAATATACCAGATTTTCTGTTTTCTGATATGCATGCGTACGCGGCATTGGCCTCTGCTAAGTGCCTCTGCGTATGCGGATATCGCATGCGTACGCGTCATGGTCTGAAATTGGGATCATGCATACGCGACATGTAACACCCTAATTATCTTAAGCCTTACCTCTAGCCGTAAAGCAAAGGTTAATTGACGAACGGATTCTTGCTAGTAAAGAATTTCATAAAAGTAATCGCGTTGTAAGTATAGTTTCTATACCAACAGAGAATCCTTTCGTACAAAAGTTTTGGTTGTCACTAAAGCAAACCCAATAAAATTTATAACCGAAGTATTTAAACCTCGGGTCGTCTCTCAAGGAATTACAGGGAGGTGTGTTTATTATTGGTTATGGAAAAAGATATATTTTTGGGTTTTTGAAATAGAGAACAGGTAATTTAAATGACAAGAAAAATAAATTAATAATTAGAAAAAAACTCTTGGCAAGGTATGAGAACTGAAAATCCCATCCTAGTTATCCTTATCAGGTATGATGAGAATTGTTGTTGCTCCCACTTAGTTAACCCTTACTAAATAAAGGAAAGTCAAGTGGACTAATCAACTTGATTCCTCAAGTCCAAATCAACTCCTATGGAAAGACTAGCTTTAGAGGGATCCAAATCAATCAGCAAATTCCAATTCTCAATCAACTGCCGAGTTTGACAACTCAAGTGTTACCAATTACTTAACCAAAGCCAAAAAGGAAAGAAAATCTACTCGAATAAAAATGCCTTAATCAATTGGAAGCATCAATAACATAAATTAAAGAAAACAATCATAAGTCTGAAATACCTCAAATTATATTAAATAAAGATATCAATTCTAACATGGGGAAGTTCATAAATCAAATTGAGAAAGTAAATAAACTAAGTGATAAAGTAAATAAAAGTAGAAGAGAAATTAAATTAAAGGAACATTAAACCTGTAATTGAAGAAGCAATCCTAAAATAAGAGAAATCCTAATCCTAAAACCTAAGAGAGAGGAGAGAGCCTCTCTCTCTAGAGAACTACATCTAAAACCTAAAATTATGAATAATGAATGTATGATTGATGAATGAATGGATTCTCCCATTTTTCAGCCTTTATTCTGTGGTTCTGGCCTTGGATCTGGGCCAAAAAGGGGCCCAGAAATCGCTGAGGATGTTTTTTGCAGATTGCTGCACGTGTCGTCTGTCACGCGTGCGTGTCATTTGGAGATTTTTCTTGTCACACGTACGCGTCAGTCACGCGTACGCGTCAGTTGTGTTCTGCTCTAGGCACGCATCCGCGTCGTCCATGTGTGCGCGTCGCTGCCATTTTCTTCAAAACTCCATTTTTGCGCGTTCCTTCCATTTTTGCGTGTTTCCTTTCTGTCCTCTAAGCCATTCCTGCCCTATAAAGCCTGAAAATACTCAACACACGGATCACGGCATCGAATGGTAATAAAGGATAAGTAAAATTAACATTTTTTAAAGCATAGGAAACCTGGGTTTAACAATATGAGGATCTATCTGGCCAACTACTACAATTTGAGGATAACCTCATTATCATGGGTGATTTCAATGCTATAAGAAGTCAATATGAGAAGAAAGGGGGCAATCTTCGCACGTCGGCTTCCGTGGATAATTTCAATGGTTTCATTAATGATAATAGATTGATGGATCTTGGGATGATGGGCCAGCCGTATACCTGGTGTAATACTCTAATTACCCTAAATCTTACCTCATGCTGTAAAGCAAAGGTTAATCAAAGGTTACGACAATTCTAAGGCTTATACGTATTATGTAGAAAGAAATAATATATTCTAGAAGCCCGATGAAGAATTTAGCTCAAAAACAGAGTTTCAGAATTGCAAACGTTCACACGAAGCTACACTAATCGAGGCACAAGATATATGTACATATATCAGTATATATATAAATATATAAGAGCATAATAGTATAAAGATCTAGCCGCAGTTCGCGGAGTTTAAGCCGGATAGTTATATATACAGACAAAACAGAATTTTTTGAAAGTAAAAAAGCTTATACAATATTTCTCTCAAAGTAAACCTCTAAGGCATAGATAACTAAAAAAGTGAGAGATCTACACAAAATAAACCAAAAGACTTCCAAAACATAGCAAGGATCCTCCGCTCTGTCACCATCAAGCAACTCACCGAGGTGGGTTGCGACCTACATCTGAAAAATAACAACAGAATATGGTATGAGAACTGGAGGTTCTCAGTATGGTAACAGTGGCCAATGATGTAAGATATAAGAATCTAGGATGCCAGAGGCAATCCTAGAGCTTCATATCTATCATGAGATTCAAGCTTAAAACATAAGCAAATTTAAAACATTAACTTTAAAACCACAATGAAAAATAGTAATCTAACTTAGTGGATTTCTAATCTAGCAATTCTTTGCTGTCCCACAGCCTTCGCCAGCCTAACCGCCATGCGATCCCATCACCACCTCCTTCCGAACCTCCTCAATCCCAGTAGAATACACAGATAATAACAATGCAAGTAAAGCACAAGTATAGCATGGATATCAAGAAGTTCAAGAAGCAAATAATCATGTTATACAATTAGGTAAGCAATTCAAGTCGGCAAAGCAAACAAACAGATAGAAGATGCACATGATGAATGCCTATCCTATTTGGCTGTGATATCACATTGTCGGTTCAACTGCCAACCCGACACATCTCCATGGAGATGTCGCCCTTCGGTCTCATAATGGGAACCCCTGAGATATCGTGCCCAGAACACGGTCCAGGATATAGTGCCTGCACACTCTAGTGATTCAGAAGAGATACAAGCGGGATACTCTTGTCACGGACCTCACATCTCAACGTAAGCAGGACTAACCACCGCCCTTATGCCCCCGTCGTGACCTCTACAAGTGGGATTAACCACCGTCCTTATCAGGCGCATAGCGTCTCAACAATCTCAGTTTGAAAATATTACATTAGTGGTTTTCAAAATCATTTCATTCAGTACTCAGTATTTCACCACTTCCACAATTCATTGTCAGTAATCATCAATACAATACTCCGCCTTCTCACTCAACTAAATCCATCTTCAGTACTTTAGAAACCTAAGTATCCATTTTCTAAATTCATGTAAAATTCATCTAATTAAGTCACTAATTCTCTTTTATAAGTCCTTAAGTCTAACTATAAAACATTACCCTTAAACTGCGTCTTGGAGAAGTTTAGAAAGTTTGGAGAACCCTTAAAAAAAATTATTTTTTAGCAAAACAGGGGTCCCGCGTACGCAAGTCCCTGCCTCGCTTACGCATGCTGTTGAAAAAGGGGTGGTCGTGTACGCAACTCCACTGCTTGCGTGCGCGAGATGTCCAACCCGAAGGAGTTTCTCGCATCGCGCGTTGAAGTTCGCGTATGCAAGGGTTCATTTTTGAATAGCTCGCGTATGCATGCAGTCAGGGACGGATTTAAGTTCATGGGTGTGGGGGCAAGTGCTTCCAGTGGAGTTTAAAATTTTTTTAACTAATACATAATAACAAAATTTATTTGTCCCCACTATATAATTAAATTTGACCCCATTATGATTGAACTTCACTCATCAATTTTAATTATATAGAAACAAATGGTAATTCAATATTTAAACAAATTTGTTACAATAACTTTTAAAAAGAAGGAGTGAAATAATTATAGATTGGTTATTTTATAATTACAACTAATAAATAAATTTAAAATTTAAAAAAATCTGTTTTAAAAAAATCTGTTTATATACTTAGTGAATATATATATATATATATATGAGATTTTCGTAATCATATGAAAGATGAATTTTTAAATGATTATTTAACAATATATATAAAAAGAGAGACATTTAATTGTATTGACGATAAAAAATTACTTAATCTTTTCAAAATATAAAACCTAAAAAAATAAAATTTTAATTTTTATATTATTATTTTAGTATTTTAATTTATTGGTTAGATAATTTAAAGACTAATTATATTTTATAATAACAAAGTATAATTATAAAAATTATTATCATATATATATATATATATATTGCCCCCACTCACAAAATTTTCTGGATCCGTCACTGATGCAGTGTCCGCGTACGCGAGATGCCCAACCCGTATAGTTTGGTCGCGTCGCGTGCACTGAGTCGCGTATACAAGGGTTGAAAGTATGTTAGCTCACGTACGCAGGCAGTGTTCGCGCACACGAGATGTCCAACCCGTATG
This sequence comes from Arachis ipaensis, assembly GCF_000816755.2. Classification (NCBI taxonomy): domain Eukaryota; kingdom Viridiplantae; phylum Streptophyta; class Magnoliopsida; order Fabales; family Fabaceae; genus Arachis; species Arachis ipaensis. The sequence goes on from NC_029787.2 coordinate 71,148,797, forward strand.
AGTTGGTTGCGTCGCGTGCACCCTGTCGCGTACGCAGCCCATACCAACCTTTGGCACTAAATTTTAAACAATCATAACTTCCTCTACAAACTTCAAATGTTGCAGAATCCAGTTTTTGGCACTAAATTTTAAACAATCATAACTTCCTCTACAAAAATTCATTTTTTATAAACTTTATTTCAATTTAAAGCTCTCAAAGAAACCTTAAATTTAAAACAAAGTTCATTTAATTTCAAGTTTTGAGACTTAAGTTATGATCCGTCAAAATTCACCAAAAACTGGTTTTTACTAAAAACAACAAGGTTCTTAACTTTCCAAAATTCACAACTAAAACCAAATCAAAACCACACCAACTCCAATTCACATAAGATCTTACCATTTGTGTCACAATTCATCACTCATATTATATAATCCTCCACCCCAATTATCAATTTTATCTCCCTAAAATTATTTCTCAACTAACAAATTCATCAATCATCATTCTATCACTACCAATCATAATAATCAACCTCATTTAACCTCAATTTCAATCTTCAATATTATTTATCAACATCAACACCGCAATTCATCAAAATAACTAAAATCATCAAATTATCATACATCATTATTCAACAAATTCAACAACTAATTCAATCCAAACCTATCCTATGGGTCACTAGCCTAAGTATCCAGAAATATTATATATTACATAGAGAAAACCGAAACCATACCTTGGCTGATTTTTAATATGCCAAAAATCAAAGATTGAGTCAAAACAAGCTTCCAATCACTAACAAATCACCAACTCACATTCCAAGCTCCAAATAAACTCTAACAAGTGCAAGAACTTAACTAAGACCATATAAATTATCATAAATCAATACCTAGGGTTTCTAAATACACAAATTCATAAGGTAAAGAGTTTCCTTACCTTTCTTGATAGTATTTGGGGGCACAAACCACTAATAGCCCAACCTTAGAGACCACCTAATCAATAAAAATACAAAAATTCACTTAAAATCAAAACCTAAATTTTTGAGTAGTAAACTGGGTAGAGATTTGCAAAAAGCTTACCACAATACTTAGCTAGAAGTGAAGGACTTGGCGAGAGTTTCGCGTAGCCGCTGATGGCACGTGAATCGAAGCACCGTAGCTCGAGATATGATCGATTGAATATGGATGTGAATAGTAACTTTGTAACCCTTGCTCTCTTCTCTCTCAATTCAATTTGCAGCTATGTTTGTGTTGTGTGATGTATTGAATGAGCTGAATGCTCATTAAAGAAGGTTTTTATATGTTGGGCTTGTGCCCGGTCCAACTCGTTAGCGTTTTTGGTCTGTTTAGTCCAATTTCAGGCCAAACCTTTAAAATTAGGGCCTGATTTTTAATTCCAAATGTGTTCTTAAAGTTTTCTACTGTTTTTAATTATTCTCGCACAGTATCAGACAGACTTAAGCTGGTACTGTCGATTAATTTACTGGTTTGCTTTTTTATGCAGTTTTTCACCGAAAATTACATTTTTAAACTCAGAAAAATCTACTAAGTCCAAAAATTACATTTAAATTTTCTAATTCACATTCTAAATTTTTGGATCCTATTTTAGGCAATTTAATTTAATTGATTAAACGATTAATTTGTCGCAGTTCTACACGATACCATGCATACGCACACCTCCCAGAATTTTGAAAAATATGTTTTTATGGCTTTTAACCATTCTTTTAGCCTCCTAAACCTTTGTAAACTTCGATATGGCTCTAACGCTGGTGGAATTGAGGATGAATGAGTTAGGGATAAAGCCCAACGGGTTGAGTTAGTAAAATTGAAAGAAAGGAACAAGATGTTAAGTGAGAATGATGATGATTGTGAGATTGATAATAAGAATAATGATGATCATGATATTGATAATGATAATGATGATGATTATGAGATTGACAAGGAGAATGATAATGATTATGAAATTGCTATTTGAGCTTGATTCTGAATTTAATGTAGATGCAGTGGCATTGATTCACTTGCTCCGGTTTGGTTTGAGCCTCCTGGGGTAGATGCAGTGGTTAGCCCCCAATTGCTCCCAGTTGAGAATGATTTGAGATTAGTGAAATTATCCGAGTTTCATATTTTCTTAGGTAGATGTAGTGGGTCGGCTCCACTTGCTCAAGGTTGAGATCTGAGATTCTGTTGACCATGCGTCGTAAGTGTGGCCGGACAATTATACCTTTCCGGATGAGCTCTCCCCCATGGATATATGTATAGTGAATAATTATACCATGTAATCTATCATCTTTGTTGACATTTTCTCATGGGACCTGAAAGTAATATTAATTCAAAAGGATGAATTCTCAACCACCAACACATAGTTGCAGGTTCTAGAAAGTCAATTTAACTCCTTAAATAGAAATAAACAAATCCAGAAAAAATGTACAAGTTACTGAGTCATAATGACAGAAACTAAACAATTTAATGGATAATGTGAAGCAAGTCCCACAAACATTGCTATGTTTCTTTGTTCTAGTTATAGACAATATAATTTTTAGGAATGTTGTTGGAAGAAGCAAGAAACATGTGCTATTAATCATGTGAAGAAACTTCAATGTACAGAGAGAAGTCAGAAGACCTGAGTTAACAAAAACATCATAGAATTACCATTTGTCACCATTAAAGACCCGGGGAAGGAATTTGCCCTCAAGCATGTGGCTAAAGGGACCATGGCCAACATCATGCAGTAATCCTAGGTAGAATATCATATCATATTAGACTAATAACAAAATAGTGGAATTAGAAGTGTCAAAAACAAATAATTTCCCAGAGATGTCAGGTACCAGCAAGCTTTACTACCAATACATCGCAATGTTCAATACCAAGCTCTAGGCCCTAAAAGCATAGTAAGATTGTTTAACAACATAATCTCATATCATCTTACCAATAACAAGCATATAACAACACAAGGCAGTTTATATACATTAACTTGGTATTTTTTTATTATGTCAATAGCTTTGCCGGCAAGCCAATAAACATCAATGAATGCTCAAAACGAGTGTGTACAACTCCAGGGTAAACCATACGAGTTAGACCTATATTACATTAAAATCAAAGATTCAAAGTTAGGGCTTAATTTTGATAGACTAAGTGCAGATTTCCTCACATATAACATGACAACATCCATATGCTCTGCCATAAAACTATATACTAAATTTGATAAACATAGAGTTATTTCATGAATCCTATTTGACTGCTTCATTCACATGTAGTAAGTTGACTCACCTAGTTGCTTCAAATCATGAAGTCTGCATAAATTTAAAACAAGAAGAAAAAGAGGGGATAACAGCCATTGGCATAAAACAAAACAGCTTCAATGATCAATTATCATGTCTTCCCTACCTTGTTTCTAATACTCCTTATCAACACAAATGAAAAACAATAAAAAAATACAGAACAAGAGGGGATACCAGTGAAAAAGTTGCAACAGAACAGACGAGGTGAGATAGAGAAGAAATTTATTGTTAACAAAGAAGAAATATCAGCAAATTAATAGGGAAGAAGAAAAAGAAAAAGAGGTACAAGCGGCAGTTCAAAAGAGAAATTGGAGTGAGAGAAAGAGGCGTGGAAGAAGAAGCTTGGGAGTGAACAGATCTAAAAATAGTCCAAATCCACATTAATCAAATTTAATTGTATCCTTGAATACAATATAAGTGAATCCTGTAGCAGACATTGAGTTTAAAAAAATAAATAAAAATAATTTATATGATTAATGCAGTATTTTGCATTCAAATACAATGGTAAGATACCTTATGCACTTGATCATATGTTGTCAACCAACAACGAAACACGAATTGTTGTATAGCAGTATGAATCTCTAACAAATGACTGCACAAATTTGGACCATCATTTAACAAATATGTATTAATACACTCAACAAGTTTGCGTGATATCTTTCCTTCTTCCCTAAAGAAAGAAACCAAGATAGGACATTTTGTATCTGAGCAGAAAATAATAGTAGAGACAGAGATAAAATAAAATAAGACCTCCTACTTGGAAGTATAATGACTAATATCTTTCACATTTAAGCTTGCTTCAACTTTCTCAATGTACAGAAACACCAACTCTTGCCAAAAAAAGAAGAAAGAAAACAAACAGTGAGCAAATAAGACACAGTATCGGTTCACCGAACAAGAATTAATACAACGATTAAGAGAATAAACAATTCATCAAACACTTGGAGTGCTTGCGAATTTGAAACAATGTTCATCAATTAAGAGATAATAAAACTCATTGAATGTTATATCATATAGCAAAGCATTCAAAATATGAGAATGAAAAACAAAGAAAATGAATAAAAAGGAAAAAGAGAAAGAGAACCGAAAATTGAGAATGAGTGGAACGAAGAAGAGCATGCAAAAGTGAGAGAATGCCGATGGAGAACACGAGAGTCATTAGCGGAGGAGAGTTGACAGAAGAGGTGCTTTCTCTTGGTCTGAGAGGCTTGGGAATTGCGACAAGATCTAGAAACACATTGATAAAGGAGGCGTCTTGGCTTGATCCCAGTAGCTTTCTGGCAACAGCATAAAGGAGATGAACTTTAGTAGTGACGACGGTAGCAATGGCGGAGGAGGCGGCAACGGTGGCGGAGATGACGGTGGAGATGGCTATCGCAATCTTAGGGTTTCAGTGAGCTTTCATCCTCTGTTCTTTCTCTTCAAGTTTTTTCTTGGATTTTGAAAAGAGTTTTAATTATTTGGTAATTTAAGTGGTGACAATCGATGTTATTGTTAGTTATCTTGTGGGAGTTTATCAAAATGTCACAGATAAAATATATTATGGAGGTTTTTAAAAACTCTCATTAAAAAACAACCACAAATATATATAAATTTTGTAGTGTCTATTCTAAACTTTGATCGAGGGTCGCTTTGTCGGTTGGGACTATACTTGCGATGCAATCTTCATTCTTGAGAAATTCCTAACCGACGATCCGGCTCCCTTTACACACCTACAGGGGCTAGCCATAATACAAAGGATAAGCCTAAGGTACAACTGCGACATGATAAAACATGACTTCAAACCAGGAGATCTCGTCTTACGATGCAATGATATCGCTGATATCGGTCCCTCACCTCAGGAGAAGGAAAGCTCACACCTAATGGTATGCGAAATTGTTACTCAGGTTGTGAATTATTGTTCGAAATTGATTCCCTGGTGATGGCACCAAAAACGGATGCACAGAACCATGGTCTAAACATATCTTCACAACTTCGCATAACTAACCAGCATGTGCACTGGGTCGTCCAAGTAATAAACCTTACGTGAGTAAGGGTCGATCCCACAGAGATTGTTGGTATGAAGCAAGCTATGGTCACCTTGTAAATCTCAGTCAGGCAGATATAAAATAGTAATGGGGTTTTTGAAAATAAGTAATAAAAGAAGGATAGAAATACTTATGTAAATCATTGGTGAGAATTTCAGATAAGCGTATGGAGATGCAATCGTTCCTCTGAACCTCCACTTTCCTGCTGTCTTCATCCAATCAGTCTTACTCCTTTCTATGGCTGGCTTTATGCAAGGGCATTACTCGGAATACCACAGACAAGGTTTAGACTTTCTGGATTCTCTTGAATGCCGCCATCATTCTAGCTTACACCACGAAGATTCCGATTAAGAGATCTAAGAGATAATCATTCAATCTAATGTAGAACGGAAGTGGTTGTCAGGCACGCGTTCATAGGGAATGATGATGATTGTCACATTCATCACATTCAGGTTGAAGTGCGAATGAATATCTTAGAAGCGAAATAAGATGAATTGAATAGAAAACAGTAGTACTTTGCATTAATCTTTGAGGAACAGTAGAGTTCTACACCTTAATCTATGGAGTGCAGAAACTCTACCGTTGAAAATACATAAGTGATAATGGAGTTCATTGGTCTCGGCCCCAGAGGGGAACCGGAGTAACCAAGACTTGATCACAGGATCAAAAATACAATCCAGGATATCTAATACAATAGTAAAAGGTCCTATTTATAATAAACTAGCTACTAGGGTTTACAGAAGTAAGTAATTGATGCATAAATCCACTTCCGGGGCCCACTTGGTGTGTGCTTGGGCTGAGTTTGAAGTCTACACGTGGAGAGGTCATTCTTGGAGTTGAACGCCAGCTTTTGTGCCAGTTTGGGCGTTGAACTCCACTTTGCAACTTGTTTCTGGCGCTGGACGCCAGAATTGGGCAGAAAGCTGGCGTTGAACGCCAGTTTGCGTCATCTAAACTTGGGCAAAGTATGGACTATGATACATTTCTGGAAAGCCCTGGATGTCTACTTTCCATTTCAATTA
>NC_029787.2:71155176-71156004 GCF_000816755.2 Arachis ipaensis
TTCTATGGAAGCTCCAGCTGAGTAACATAGATGGCAGATAAGATGAGGAAAAGCTAGCCTTGCCCCAGGAGAGGGCTTTTCGACTATTTTGTAGAGTTAAAGGGAGATGACTTCATGAACCTCTACTTCTTCTCCAATCATGATGCTATGGATCATGATGGCCCGATCCACAGTAACTTCAGATCGGTTGCTCGTGGGGATGATGGAGCGTTGGATGAACTCCAACCATCCTAGGGAAGAGAGATGGAGGTGATAGGTGAAGGGTTTTGGGGAAGAGTGTTTATTGGGAATAGAGGATGATTGAGAAGAGAGAAGAGAGTGAGTGGAGGTAGGTGGGGATCCTGTGGGGTCCACAGATCCTGAGGTGTTCAAGGATTTATAACCTTGCACCAAATTAGGCATGTAAAATGCCCTTGCACACAACTCTGGGCGTTCAGCGCCAGGTTGGTGCCCATTTTGGGCGTTCAACGCCCATTTGTTGCCCATTTCTGGCATTGAATGCCAGAACCATGCTTGTTCTGGGCGTTCAGTGCCAGCTTTTCTCCAGGGTGCAGTTCTGGCGTTCAGCTTCCAGATGCTGCCCATTTTGGGCGTTCAGCGCCAGAACCATGCTCTGTTCTAGCGTTGAACACCAGGCAAGTGCTTCCTCCAGGGTGTGATTTTTCTTCCGCTGTTTTTGATTCTGTTTCTAAATTTTTTGTTTATTTTGTGACTCCACATGATCATATACTTAAGAAAACATGAAAAACAAAAAATAAAATTAGATAAATAAACATTGGGTTGCCTCCCAACAAGCGCTTCTTTAATGTCAATAGCTTGACAGTGGGC
>NC_029787.2:71156108-71157470 GCF_000816755.2 Arachis ipaensis
GGATTATAGGTGTTTCCATAGGGTTCACCTAAGTAATTCACCTCTGCTATTGTAGGGTTCTCAGGATCATAAGCTTCTTCCTTAGAAGATGCCTCTTGAGTACTGTTGGATGCAGCTTGCATTCCATTCAGACTTTGAGAAATCATATTGACTTGCTGAGTCAATATTTTATTCTGAGCCAATATGGCATTCATAGTATCAATTTCAAGAACTCCCATCTTCATAGGCATCCCATTACTCATAGGATTCCTCTCAGAAGTGTACATAAACTGGTTATTAGCAACCATGTCAATGAGTTCTTGAGCTTCTGCAGGCGTTTTCTTTAGGTGAATGGATCCACCTGCAGAAGTATCCAATGACATCTTTGATAGCTCAGATAAACCATCATAGAATATATCCAGGATGGTCCATTCTGAAAGCATGTCAGAAGGACACTTTTTGGTCAGCTGCTTGTATCTTTTCCAAGCTTCATAGAGGGATTCACCTTCTTTCTGTCTGAAGGTTTGAACATTAGCTCTAAGCTTGCTCAGCTTTTGAGGAGGAAAGAACTTGGCTAAGAAAGCCGTGACCAGCTTATCCCAAGAGTTCAGGCTGTCTTTGGGTTGAGAGTCCAACCATATTCTAGCTCTGTCTCTTACAGCAAAAGGGAAAATCATGAGCCTGTAGACTTTAGGATCTACTCTATTAGTCTTAACAATATCACAGATCTGCAAGAATTCAGTTAAGAACTGAAAAGGATCTTCAGATGGAAGTCCATGAAACTTGCAGTTCTGCTGCATCAGAGAAACTAGCTGAGGTTTCAGCTCAAAATTGTTTGCTCCAATGGTAGGAATGGAGATGCTTCTTCCATGTAAATTGGAATTAGGTGCAGTAAAGTCACCATGCATTCTCCTTGCATTATTGTTGTTGGGTTCGGCTGCCATCTCCTTTACTTGTTCGAAATTTTCAATAAGGTTGTCTCTGGATTGTTGTAATTTAGCTTCTCTTAGTTTTCTCTTCAGAGTCCTTTCAGGTTCTGGATCAGCTTCAACAAGAATGCCTTTTTCTTTGTTCCTGCTCATAAGAAAGAGAAGTGAACAAGAAAAGAAGAGGAATCCTCTATGTCACAGTAAAGAGGTTCCTTATTGTTAGTAGAAGAAGAGAAGAAAAAATTCGAACACAGATAGAAGAGGGGGTTCGAATTTGGTGAGTGATGTGAGGAAGAGATGTTGGTAGATGAATAAATAAATAGAAGGGGATGAGAGGAGGAGAGAATTTTCAAAAATAATTTTTGAAAAGAGTTAGTAATTTTCGAAAAATAATTTTGAAAAAAAAGTTAGTAATTTTCGAAAATTAAAATCAAAAATTAAAATAATTAGTTAA
>NC_029787.2:71157508-71172902 GCF_000816755.2 Arachis ipaensis
AAAAGATAAGAAGATAAGAAGTTAGAAAAGATATTTTAAAATCAAATTTTTGAAAAAGATAAGATAAGAAGATATTTTTTTTTGAAAAGATATGATTGAAATTAGTTTTAGAATGTCAAGATGAACACCAAGAACACTATGAAGATCATGATGAACATCAAGAACACATTTTTGAAAAATTTTTAATGCAAAGAAAACATGCAAGACACCAAACTTAGAATTCTTTAATGCTTAGACATAAAGAATTCAGGAATGCATATGAAAAACAAGAAAAGACACCAAACATACAAATGCAAAGATCAAACAAGAAGACTTACCAAGAATAACTTGAAGATCATGAAGAACACTATGAATGCATGAATTTTTTCGAAAAATGCAAGATGAACATGCATTTGACACCAAACTTATAACATGACACATGACTCAAACAAGAAACAAAAAATATTTTTGATTTTTATGATTTTCTAATTTTTTTTGTATTTTTTCGAAAATTATTTGAAAAAGAAAAATAAGGATTCCAAAATTTTTAATATGAATTCCAGGAATCTTATGCTCTTTAGCCTAAAGCTCCAATCAAAGGGTCAGGCATGGCTTAATAGCCAGCCAAGCTTTAGTATGTAACTCAGACATGACATGCGTAACATGCCCTACAGTCGTGGCTTTACAGCCAACCAGGCTTCAACATGCTTTATGAAACACTAGAATCCATTCTTAAAAATTCTGAAGAAAAGATATTTTTGAAAACATTTTTATTTTTTATTTTTTATTTTTTCGAAAACTGATGAGAAATTTTTTTTGAAAGATTTTTGAAAAATTTTTGAAAATTAAAACAAAAAGAAAATTACCTAATCTGAGCAACAAGATGAACCGTCAGTTGTCCAAACTCGAACAATCCCCGGCAATGGCGCCAAAAACTTAGTATGCAAAATTGTTACTCAGGTTGTGAATTATTGTTCGAAATTGATTCCCTGGCGATGGCACCAAAAACGGATGCACAGAACCATGGTCTAAACATATCTTCACAACTTCGCATAACTAACCAGCAAGTGCACTGGGTCGTCCAAGTAATAAACCTTACGTGAGTAAGGGTCGATCCCACGGAGATTGTTGGTATGAAGCAAGCTATGGTCACCTTGTAAATCTCAGTCAGGCAGATATAAAATAGTAATGGGGTTTTCGAAATTAATAATAAAAGAAGGATAGAAATACTTATGTAAATCATTGGTGAGAATTTCAGATAAGCGTATGGAGATGCAATCGTTCCTCTGAACCTCCGCTTTCCTGCTGTCTTCATCCAATCAGTCTTACTCCTTTCCATGGCTGGCTTTATGCAAGGGCATCACCTTTGTCAGTGGCTACATCCCCTCCTCTTGTGAAAATGGTCCAAGATGCCCTGTCACGGCACGGCTAATCATCTGAGGTTCCCGATCATGCTGGAATAGGATTCACCCTCCTTTTGCGTCTGTCACTACGCCCAACACTCGCGAGTTTGAAGCTCGTCACAGTCATTCAATCATTGAATCCTACTCGGAATACCACAGACAAGGTTTAGACTTTCCGGATTCTCTTGAATGCCGCCATCATTCTAGCTTACACCACGAAGATTCCGATTAAGAGATCTAAGAGATAATCATTCAATCTAATGTAGAACGGAAGTGGTTGTCAGGCACGCGTTCATAGGAAATGATGATGATTGTCACATTCATCACATTTAGGTTGAAGTGCGAATGAATATCTTAGAAGCGAAATAAGATGAATTGAATAGAAAACAGTAGTACTTTGCATTAATCTTTGAGGAACAGCAGAGTCTTCTTCAACCTCTGAATCTGATTTTTGCTCAAGTCCCTCAATTTCAGCTAGAAAATACCTGAAATCACAGAAAAATACACAAACTCATAGTAAAGTCCAGAAATGTGAATTTAACATAAAAACTAATGAAAACATCCCTAAAAGTAACTAGATTCTACTAAAAACATACTAAAAACACTGCCAAAAAGCGTATAAATTATCCGCTCATCACCTAACAAGGAGGGTCGCTACCGGATCAAGTCCGAAATTGAAAAAGGAGCCTACAAATTTGAACGACTCAATGGGACTGTGTTACCGAGGTCATGGAACGAAGCAAACATACTGATGATTTGGAATTTGCACCGGTTTGGAATTTCACTCTAGAAAAGAGAATGCCTTCGTCGATAGTATAGTCCAAACCAGCAATTAAATCCCAAACATCAAAGTTTAAAATTTCTAATTCAAATTAACCGAGAGTAATCAAACCTCGGGTCATCTTCCCTAGGAACTAGTGACAACAAGTGCACAATTTTGGTTGTGAGAATCAAGAGGGGTTTTCAATAATGAAGAAAATAATTAAGAAATAAAAGAACGATCAAAATTGCAATTAATAAACTAATGAAGGAATAAAAGAACTATGTATGTAATATGAACAAGTAAAGCTCAAAATTGATGGAAAAGTGGTTCAAAACATAAATGAAACCTTGGCTTGGGATGAGTTATGGAATCCCTTCCTTGCCATAACCACAACTATGATAATTATGATGGATTAATCTCACCTAATCTACCCTTAACATCGAAGAGTAAGTCAAGTGAGCATAATTGTTATTAATCCACAAATCCTAGCTAACTTACTAATTACCTTAGTAAGTTACTAGCGTTAGTGGAAACAATAACAACTAACAACCCAAGAATTATCACTAAATGTCAGACATTATGACTCTAATGTCCCATACACTCATTTCCCCAAGCCAAGGGGTAGAAATTTACCCCATAATCAAAATTGGCATTTCATCAAACACCTAGAGGGCATAATCAATAAACATGGTAAAATTGGAAAAATGTTAAAGACTATGAACAACCAAATGATCAAAATCAACAAAGGCAATCCAATAAACATATAAAAACAATCAAACATCAAATTCATTAACCAAAACTCAAAATTGCAAAACTATATATATATTGACAAAGGAAGCTAAAATATATGAAAGTGTAGAACAAGTAATATGGTAAAAGCGAAAATTAAAGAAATACTTACAATGAAATAGTAAAATCCAAGACCAAAATTGAACTATAAAATGCTACAAACCCTAATTAAAAACTGATAAAGAGAGTTTTGGCCGGTTTAGAATCAAGAATCAATACGTTAGTAGTATAGTCTAAACCAACAATGATCTCTCAATATCAAATGTTAAATCTAATACAAAGTAACCGAGAGTAATTAAACCTCGGTTCGTTCTCCCTAAGAATGCAAATGAAATGTTACTTCTTTCGGTTGTGAAGAGGACAAAGGGGGGTTTTGAATTAAAGAACGTAAGATTAAAGAAACTAAGCAATAAAAGAACGAAAAATTGCTCAAAATTGAGAATTAAGGCAAGTAAAGAGTAAGTGAGATCAAAACTAGTGAAAATGCTATAAATGCAATAAAGAACCTTGACTTGGGAATGAGAATCCAAGGAATCTTATCATCGCCATAACCACAACTCTGGTAATTATGATGAGTCAATCTCGCCTAGTCAACCCCAACCATCGAGGAGTAAGTCAAGCAAGCATAATTGACCTTAATCCATAAGTCCTAACTAACTTACCAAACTAGTTGATAAAAGACTAGCGTCAATGGAAACAAGAGTCAACTAACTACCCAAGAATTACCACTAAATATCGGACATTATGACTCTAGTATCCTAGGAACTCAAACCACAAGCCAAGGTGGGAAAATCTACTCAAAACTTAAAGTTAGCATTTTCAGAAACACCTTGTGTGCATAAAAGTAAAGCATGGGAAATTTGCAAAGTAAAGTAGAAAACTATAACCAACTATCAACAAAACCAAATATAAACAAGCAATAAAACATAAAGGAAGCATAAAACATAAAATTCATTGATCAAAACTCTAAGAAACACAAAATTGCAAATATGAACAAGTAACTTGAACCAAAAGGAAATGAAAGTAAAGACAATGTAATCAAAGAGAAAATTGAGAGTACTTACAATTAAAGATGATAAAAAAAAATTAAGCTTGCTATAAAATACTACATGAAAACTACATAAACCCTAGGAGAGCTCTCTACTCTACACTACTCCTACTCTTAATGCTATGAAAAACTTGTAAAAACTAAAACTAAGACCTAATGGAAGCCTATCCTTGATATGTGTTGATTCTCCTTCATATGGCACTCCAAAACAGCATTCCAACCTTCCAAAATGGGCCAAGAGGCCTCCAAATTCGTGCAGCACATGATTTATTAATGCAATCACGTGCAGGGACCTGTGCGGATGCACAGACGTGTGCGTCCACACACTCGGCTGAAAGTTGACCTGTGCGTACGCACACATGGAAATTCTCGCTTGTGCGCACGCACGTAGGGCTATGCGCACACACACTTCGCTGTGTGTGCTTTTCCTTGTTTTCTTCATGTTTTCTCCCTTGTGCATGCTTTCTTCCACTTTTAGCCATCCATTCTTGCCCCTAAAGTCTAAAATCACTCAACAAACATATCACGACATCGAATGGAATAAAAGTGAGATTAAATTGCTCAATTTAAGCACAAAAAAGCATATTTTCACATTTAGGCTCAATTTAGGGATCGAACACAAAAGTATGCTATTTTGGTGATTATGTGTGAGTTCATATCCTAGAATCCATTCAGATCAAGCAAAATATATCGGAAAATATGGACTCATCAATTCTCCCACACTTAAGCAATAGCATGTCCTCATGCTAAACCAACAAGGAGAATAATCAAAGAGGGGTAATCAACTTATTAAATACAACTATCTAAATGCATGCAAGTATCTATATACTATCTATACCTATATATCTATCTATAGTATCTATATAAAATTGGTAAAAACAAACAATCAAATTCCCAAGCAAGTATAGACAAGTAGGGCCAAGCAAGGAATTAATCCAATGCAACCAAAATCTAAAGAATTGATTCAAGACATCAAAATGAAGCAACTTGCAAGAATACATGATAAGAAGTATGGAAACATAAAGTCGAGTAATTGAACCCTCACTAGGTGTGTGTACTCTAATCACTCGGTGTCTAAGGGTTTAATCACTCAAATCTCCTCCTAATTATGCTTTCAAGGTTTTGCCTTTCATCTAACAATCAACAACAAGTAATGCATGAATGCAATTATCATGAGAACTACATATGGTTGTAATGGGGTTAGGGTTAAGGTAGGATAAATATGGCCAAGTGGACTAAAATGGTTGAATCCTTGATTAGTTTAAGTATCACACTCAACCTATATCAATCAAATCAAAATAAAATGCCATCCTAACCTTCCATAAATTCTTTTTCACAAACACTCATGTATGGCTTATCCTTCACATCACATATGCGTTTCTTATTTATTTTTCTTTTCTTCGGGATAACTTTCATCCCCTTTTTATGATAATGATGTTTTTTTTTTGCAATGAAAGTAAAATGCATATGGTTTTAGTAGCTCATACAATTTTCTCAATCAATTCAATAGAATACCCAAAAACAAAATTCTTAGAAAATCCTTGTTGTTTTTCACAAAAACTTATTTTCTATATGTATGTATGTTGTAACGAATGCAAAAAATTTTCAAAATTTTCTAGTTCTTTTCCTAATTTTCAACAAGCAAAAAGTAACATGAACAATTGGGATCAAAAGGAGCTAGGCATAAGCTATTCACATCATCCAATCACAATCCATATCTATACTATATACCAAGAAATATAAAGATGCAATATATATATATATATATACCAAAATGAAAGTGCAAAAGTAAAGATAACTAGAAGCAACTAATATATACCGAAAGTACTAAACAGCAGTGCATAAGTCAAAGTACTAGAAATATCCACAAAAAGCATAATAAAGCTAAAAACAAACTAAATGACAAGTGTTAAAGAGAGAATGTTTACACCCAATAATCGTAGATCCTCCCCCACACTTAACTCGTGCACTGTCCTCAGTGCTCAAAATAATCAATCGGGGGGGGGGGGGATCAACCATGAGAAGCTCCACCGTCAGATGGTGGTGGGTGGGGTGATGCTGATAGACAATGAGGGCTCGGGATGTCTCTGGGGTGGCCTCAACTGCCGGCTCCTCAACTCTAGGCTCCTCAGCTCTATGAACTACTGCCTTCTCAACCGTGGGCTCCGCTGGTCTCCTCTCAGGTGTCTCGAATGCCTGGCCAGCTTCAGCTACTGGCTCCTCAGATGTAGGCTACTTGGCCTCAGGCTCTGGTGTATCTGGAGGAGGTGGCCCAGGGTCTCTACCCTCAAACTTTGCCACTATCCACTGGAAGTGGCGGGTGTTGCGGCGTTCGGATCGGTGGACGGCCTGAAGGATCTCCCGGCACAACTCATATGGTGTCTGGGGTCGGGGTGTGGGTACGGGAGCTGTATGAGGTGCTGAGGGTTCTGTTGCTGATGATGGGGGCTCGGTGGTCTTCCTTTTCGTTTGCGGCGGTCCGTCATAGTCGCCGTATAGCAGAAATGGCTGCTTAATGATGTAGATAGACGTCCGGTCTGTTGGGCGTCTCTCTACTCCAGATAGAGCGGCGAATTTGGTGATCAGTGATGGGAAGGGAATGTTGTATTTCTGCTATTGGTTCACCTTCATCATCGACTCTCTGATAAGGGGAAGAACAGAGATCCTATTTCCCTCCAGAATAGCCCATAGCAAGACTACCACACGGACTCTGATATGCGTGGCATGCGTGCTCAAAAGAATGTAATCGGCAATGATCTACTGCCAGATCCTTGCCTTAGAGTTTAGGTCAGTGCACACAATGCTCAATGGGACTGCCTGGTCTTCCTTGCTATACACCCATCTAACCTTAGGCTGGCCAATCTTTTCCAGAACCACATCCAAAGAAATCTTGCACGTTGTCATATCCTTCATTATTTGAGTGTAAGCGTCACGAGCCGGAGGAATATGCGAAGTATCTAAGAGGGACTCTAAAGCAGTATCAGAGGTGTCCAGGGTGACACCTCTTAGAAAAATAGTTTGGGCATCCCTCTTTAGGAAATTTGCATAAAATTCCTTGACCTGGTGTTCATTTACTTCCACCGGATCGAATTTTACAAATTCCCAATGATAAAAATTTAATCTGTTTAGGATTTGATCTGCATATTTCTCAGGCAGGTTTAGCTTTCTCTCACAATGAAAGCCCTGTTTTTTCAGTTTCTTGTATTGTTCTTGGGCTTCGGCATTAATGAATGTTTCCGGTTAGTTACTCGGCGGCACAGGAGGAGGATGAGCCAAAGGATTGGCTTTCTCCTTTCCTTTGCGGGCCATCCTGAAAAAAACAAAAACAGAGTACAACTCAGGAGAAACAGATAAAAAAAAATCACAGAAGAAAGAAGGATATAATCAAGCAATTCAAGTGAGAGCCAGTTAAGATAAACAAATGCTCAATCAGGGAAAAACAAGTATAAAGCATTCAAATGTTCAAAAGATAATGTATTTTCCCAAAATCAAGCAACCTAAGTAACAAATGAATGAGTGAACAAACAATGAAAGCATGTATATGACTTAGGCGCATTATGTAAGTGAATTGAGTTGGAAAAAAGTTGATTATTGCCTTGTTGCATTTGAATTCAAAGTGCTATAAAAAATTATGCACAAAAGGCAATAATCAACTTAGCAATTTAAAGCACCTGCTTATTCATGGAATAAAGTAGTAAAATAGTCACATAGCCAATCCTTGTTCCCAAAAGCAATGTCAATTGAAATCAGATTCATTGCTTAAAAAGATTTACAAGGGACAAGTAATTGTACATGATCATTTATGTTCAAGAACATATGAATAAGCAGTTAGTCAATTTATCAAACAAACATTTTATGTACGGCTGCAAAAAGCACTAAACAGATTTGAAGATGGATAAGTTTCAAGCTAGTTTGTGTTAAAGCAAAAAGGCATGGTAGTCAGCACATAATACAGTGAATCAGCATGCTATGCACTTAAAAGTACCAAATAGAATGATCAAAACTATGAATTTCAATCCAATTTGGTTTTAAAAACAAAATCAGCAATGAAGAGCATAGTTGCCATAACTTCAGCACTTCTTTTTGCACCACTTCTTTCATTGTTGGATTCAATCTTCGTTGTGGCTGTATTGAGGGCTTGGTATCCTCCTCAAGAAGGATTTTATGCATGCACATTGAAGGGCTAATCCCCTTTAAATCTGAAAGTATCCACCCTATGGCATCCTTGTGTTGCCTCAACACATTGATGAGCTTTTCTTCTTATTCTTCACTGAAGCTTGAGTTGATGATTGCTGGATATGTGTTATTGCTCCCCAAGTAAGCATACTTCAGTCTTGGAGGTAAGGTTTTCAACTCCAGCTTTGGTGCTTCCATCTTCTCTTTGTTTGCCTTGTCTAGCATGATTGAGCCTTCTATGATTTTTTGTGGTAGTTCATCACATGATGTTTGTTGATTTTGCTCCATTTCTTCTTCACATTGTTTTTCTTCTAGGACTCTTTGAACCAGCTTCTCCATTGTGTCTACCATCATGCATTCACCAATGGACTCCTTTGGGTAGCTCATTGCAGTGAAAACATTGAACACCATCTTTTCTTCATATAGCCTTAGGAATAGTTCTCCCTTTTGCACATTAATTATTTTCCCAGCTATTGCCAAGAATGATCTCCCAAGTATGATTGATGTATTAGCCTCTTCCTCCATGTCAAGCACTACAAAATCTGCTGGAAAAATGAACTCTCCCACTTTAACCAACAAGCCTTCCACTACTCCATAGGAAAACTTGAATGTCCTATCAGTTAGTTGGAGTGTCATCCTTGTTGGTTTGGCCTCTTCAATTCTCATTCTCTTTATCATGGCCAAGGACATAAGGTTAATGCTAGCTCCCAGATCACACAATGCTTTCTCAATGCTAATATCCCCTATGATGCAGGGGATTTGAAAGCTCCCAGGATCTTTCATCTTTTTGGAAAGCTTCTTTTGTATGATGGCACTACATTTCTCCGTGAACACTACAGTTTCCTTTTCTCCCCAGTTTCTTTTCTTTGTCATAAGCTCTTTTAAGAACTTGGTATAGAGTGGCATTTGCTCTAGTGCCTCAGCAAAAGGTATGTTAATTTGAAGCTTCTTAACGATCTCCAAGAACCTAGAAAACTGGCTATCCTTCCCATCTTTTTTTAGCCTTTGTGGGTAGGGTATTTTTGGTACATAAGGCTTCAAGACTTAATTTGGTGGACTAGAGCAGGTGTCTCTTCTCCCTTCTTGGTTTTTGAGTCATTTGTAGCCTCTTCTTCTTGCAAGTTGTGGCTTGAGGATGTCTCCTTCACCACCTTTCCACTTCTTAGTGTGATAGCCTTGCATTCCCCTCTTGGATTGGTCATGGTGTCGCTGGAGAATATATTTGTAGGTATTGGTATCTGCTTGGATAGGTATCCTAATTGTGATTCCAGTTTTGAGATTGCTGCCCCTTGGTTCTTTATGTTGGATCTGGCCTCCTCTTGGATTGAATTTATCTTTTTTTCAGCTTGCAATTGTCTCTCTGCAACAGTGGCAATATCCCCTGCCATTCATGCCATCATAGCTTCCAATCTTGCAAAGTTTCCACTGTTATCACATGGTTGTGGGGTTGGGGTTGATACATTTTGGGAATGGTTGCTGTGTGGTTGTTGGTTTGAGTGGTAAGGGGTATTATGGAGTTGTGATAGGGTCTATGATTGTTAGATTGATGGTTGGGGTTGTTGTATTGGTTAGAGTGGTATGGTTTGTGGTCTTGGGTATGATTTTGTTAGTTTTTCTAACTAAAATTTGGGTAGTTCTTCCAACCTGGGTTGTAGGTTTTGGCATTGGGATCATATGGTTGTTTAGATGAATTATTCATATAGTTGGCCTGCTCTCATTCACATTCAACTTCTGGGCTATCTCCTTCTTGCATAGGTGCTTGAGCTTTGATGGATAAAACTTGATTCTTCTCCATTTGCTTGGTTTGAGCTGCTAGTTGAGCTGTGATCACCTTGTTTTGAACCAGCAGAGCATCCATATGGTTGAGCTCCATCACTCCTCTCCTTGGGTTTCTATCGGAGGCATAGAAATACTCATTGTTGGCCACATTTTTTATGATGTCTACGGCTTCTTCAATTGTCTTCTTGGTATTGAGGGAACCTCCTGAAGAGTGATCTAAGGCTTTCTTTGCCTCTTGTGACAATCCTTCATTGAAAATGTGTAACTGTACCCATTTATTGAACATGTCTGGAGGGCACCTTCTTGTCAACTCTTTGTATCTCTCCCATGCTTCATAGAGAGTCTCTCCATCTTGTTGTTTGAACAGTTGTACCTCAGTTCTCAGCTTGATGATTCTTTGTGGAGGGTAGAACTTAACCAAAAACTTATTCACCACCTCTTCCCAAGTTGTCAAACTGTCCCTTGGGAAGGATTCAAGCCATTTATATGCTTTGTCCCTGAGAGAAAAGGGGAACAAAAGTAGCCTATAAGTGTCAGGGTGAACCCCATTAGCCTTCACGATATCATAGATTCTAAGAAAGGTAGATAGGTGTTGGTTTGGATCTTCTTGAGCATTTCCTCCAAATGAACAACTATTTTGAACAAGGGTGATTAGTTGTGGTTTGAGCTCGAAGTTGTTGGCATGAATAGTGGGTCTCAAGATGCTGCTCCCACAATTTCCAGGATTGAGATTGATATAAGAGCTTAGTACTCTCCTTTCTTGTGGGGGAGCATGATTGCCTACAACCTCCTCTTGATGGTTATGTGCTTCACCCTCCATGTTTTGGGTTGGAATATCTTCTTCTCCTTCTTCACCAACTACCCCCTTTCCTCTTGCCACTGCTTCCCTTCTCAACCTTAGGAATGTCCTTTCCGATTCAGAATCATAAGAGGTTGCAGCTCCTCTTCTCCCTGTCATACACAGCAAAACAAACACTGAACTGAAATGAACACCCTCTTGAAAGAAGGGTGGTGAGTTAAAAGTTAGTTGAAGCAAAGTGTCAAACAGTTAGTGTGCTTCTTGTTAGAATGAATATATATACAATTGATAATTGAGATTCCACTAGAAAAAATAAAGAAAATAAGGGCTGAAATTAAAGGCAATAACAAAGTAAAGAAAATGCTTAATCTAAATACCCATCAACTTAATCATTGTCGATTCAAAATCAATCCCCGGCAACGGCGCCATAAATTTGATGAGCTAGAATTTCATTATAATGAATATAATGAATCCGTTCTTGGCAAGTATACCAAATTGTCGTCAAGTAATAACTCACAATAGAGTGAGGTTGAATCCCACAGAGATTGATTAATTGAACAACTTTAGTTAATGAGTGATTTAGTCAAGCTAATCAATAGGAATTGTTGGGTGCAAAATTCTAAATAGCAGAATTATAAATCACTTAAAGATAAAGGAAAGCAATAAAGTGCAGAAATATAAATTACAAAAATGTAAAGTGCTGAAACATAAATGACTGAATTATAAATGGAGAATGGGTAATAGCAGAAATTAAAGAAAGCTATAAAGAGTAGGGAAGATAAGAATAGGGGAAATTCAATGGGATTAGAAGATGTTGCTCTCTTTGGATCAAATCTAGATCATCTCATCTTCAATCATGCAACTCATTGACCTCTTGGCAATCATGATTGATTGAGCCCCAATTCTTTGGTGATTCAATCTCTCAAATCTTGATAATTAGCCAATTCCTTGGTCTAATTGCTCATGAAGAGAGATAAGCTTGGTCCCTAATTATACAACACATCCTGATAGATCCAAATAGTGAGTGGATTTCATGTCATCATATCCAATCCCAAAACCTAGATCTACTCAAGTGTGAGAAGGAATTTCAAGCATGGTTTCATGTTTCCTTTTCTAAGGTTCCCATGAAACCCAATTTGCATTCAACCTCTTTTTCAAGATGATTGAATACTAGACTTGAGAAACGAAATTCCTTCTAGCAAATCAAAGAGAGATGAAAAGAAGAAGAAATTTACTATCATTAATCCATCAAGTACAACAGAGCTTCCTCTCCCAATAAGAGGGAGTTTAGCTACTCATAGCTTAGAGAAAAGTACAAGAGATGGAAGAAGATGAAGTGAAGTAAAACTAAACTAATTCCTTCTACTAGCCAACCAACTAACCCCTTTTTCAGTACTCTCAAGGGGTATTTATACTACTCCTATTACTAGAAATGAAAATTACAAAAAGAAAAAGAAAATTACAATTGAAATTTAAAGGAAAAACTAATCAAATTGAGACATGTGGCTGGCGTGTGAGCAGCGTGCCATGCCCAGCTCCTCAGCTTGGCTTGGCGTGCCACGCCTGGCTTCCAAGTGGCACGCTCCCCTTGTGCAGCTAGCCTGGCGTGCCACACCTTCGAACTCAAGTGGCACGCCCATTGTGATTTCTCCCTTCTTCCTCTCTGAAACTTGAACTAGCGTGGCACACCCAGAACTGGCGTGCCACGCCTTCAGCGAAGCCCTCCTTCTTCTCTTCTGGTTAATATAACTGGCATGCCATGCCCAGAAGTGGCGTGCCACGCCCTTGTTGAACTCTTCATCTTTCTTCTCTGGAAAGTAGAACTGGCATGCCACACCCAGGTCTGGCGTGCCACGCCCTCAATAAGGCCTTCATTCTCTTCTATAGAAAGTTGAACTGGCATGCCACGCCCAAGTCTGGCATGCCACGCCTTCAATAAGGCCTGATTATTCCTCTCTGAAAAGTTGAACTGGCGTGCCACGCCCAGGTCTGGCGTGCCACGCCTTCAATAAGGCATGATCATTCCTCTCTAGTTCAGTAAGCTGGCGTGCCACGCCCCAAACATCAAGTGGCACGCCCATTGACATTTTGCCTTGGCGTGCCACGCCAAAAGTCCCAAGTGGCACGCCTTCGAGGAAGCCTTGTCTCTTCTTCTCTGGAGGCTTGTATTGGTGTGCCACACCTTCGATTTGGCGTGCCAGGCCCTTGTTGGAGCTTCACTTACTCTCTTTGGTCAAATGAACTGGCGTGCCATGCTCAGACTCAAGTGGCATGCCCATAGTGGTGTTGAGGGCTCATGAGCTTGGCGTGCCACACCTCTAGTACCAAGTGGCACGCCCATTGATTCTTTGACTTGGCATGCCATGCCTAAAGTCTCAAGTAGCACGCCCATAATGGTGCTTCCTCCATTCTCCTCTGCTCAGTTGTACTGGCGTGGCACGCCAAGTCGTGGATGATAGGGTTGACGTGCCACGCCCTTTATAAGTCTTCAAGGATCCTTCTCTGGAATTTGTAGTTGGCGTGCCACGCCTGGCATTGGCGTGCCACGCCCAAAGTAAGGCTTGGAGTCCCTTTTCTGGAAAAGATAACTAGCGTGCCACGCCTGGCCTACGCATGCCACGCCCGTTGTGGTTCATCTCCTTGGCGTTCCACGCCTGGCCTTGGCGTGCCATGCCCATTGTAAGCTTCATGGACTCTTTCTGGAATTGATAACTAGTGTGCCACGCCTGTAATTCATCATGGGCTCTCCTCTGGAATTGATAACTCGCATGCCATGCCCTATAGCTGGTATGCCACGCCCATAGAAGCTCTTTCACTTTGCTCTCTGGACTTGATAGCTGGCATGCCACGCCCAATAGTTGGCATGCCACGCCCAGTCAATTTATTGGCGTTTGTACCAAGTGACACGCCCAGTACAGATGCCCAGCTCCCTTCTCTTGCTTCCTTCCTCTTTTATTGCTATTTTCACCTGAAATTCAAACAAGATCCCTTTTAAATCAATGTACCGTAAAATTCATCATTTAATTCAAGTAATTGTATCAATTGAATGAGAATTCACCAATTCTATGGTCCTTTTAGTTAAGAGAAAGTGGTAGATGATGCAAGTCATCAATATCCTATTAGTGGAACTCTCAAGCTACTTGAGGACTACTAGATATAAATATTTTAGACTGAACCAGAATTCATCATTGTGTACTTCTTTTGAATCATTATCACTTATGTTTATCATTTATTTATCTTAAGTTCAAAAGCCCTTTATTATAACTTGAGTCACCTGAGAAAGCATTTTTAAAGTTTTTTAAGTCTACCGAAGATCTCAGAAGCGGTTCCTTTCAAGTTATAACTCAGAATGTGCTTTTAAAAAACTTATACAAACTTGCTGATCTTTCAAGCTAACATATACTTATGTGTGTGTGTGCTGCATACAAGTTCAAAGATTTGAAAATATTTTATGTTTTTTTTTTTCAGATTAAAAATAACTAAAACATAATTCAACCCCCTTTTCGTGCATTTTTTACAACTTTACATTTATCTGCATCTATCAATTGATGGGTGTGATGATATGTACCATCATTATGAAGGTCCTCAACCACCATACCGCCCCTAGCAACCCACCCTTAACATTCCTTTGAGGTTTTATATACAGTTGGAGAGAATGCCTTATCAAGTGCTCGTTGTTGTGAAGAAATCTTAGGGTATCTTTTCCTTATTCTTAAAGTTGGAATTGCTCGTTGTTGTCATCTCTAAAGATTGAGACTTGTTATAATATCAATGAGGAGTCTCTAGGTGTATAAAGTGATTGTTGTTACGGTGGTTTGTGAAGCACTTATTTCAAGCTCGATAGATGGTGGATAAATCTTCAGCACAATTGTATGAAGCACTGGATGTATGTAAGAATAAAATCCACGATTTCAATCTGTCTGACTCTATCTCTTATTTAATTGCAATTTACATTTTAAAATGGTGTGAAAACTACGATTCCTTATAAGTTCCTGAAGTTCACTTTTAAGTCCTTGGAAAGTATTAGTAAAAGTCCATTTGTACATTTAATTGAAGTAAACTTCTGTTGAATGAAAATTTATCATTATTTAGTATTCATCAATTTGCTACTTCTTGAGTATCTTATTAGAAGAATGCTAGGGGCCAGCAATTTTTGTGATTTGTAGCCATCAAATAACCATCAAAGTTGTTGGCCCCCTAGACTTTTCCATCTTGTTATTAGTTAACACTTTAGATATTCTTTCACAAGTCTTTTAAAGACTAAGAGTGACTCAGATTGGATCAAAGACGAATGTAAGAGTTTTGAATATTTTTTCTTAAAGTTATTTTAAGACTAGAAATAGCTATTTGATTAGCTACAATGAAATTGAAAAGAATGAATTGAAAAACTCTTTACATCTTTTGAGATATTATTTAAATATATTATCTAAGGTATATAAACTATCTCAAATTTACAAGAATGTGATTTGGACAAAGATATGAACCAAAATATTTAAATTACAAATTGTTTCTTGAATCTCTTTATAGATGAAAAGTGTAAAAAAGAAAAGAAGAAATAAAGATTTCAGAATGAATATAATCTATTTTTATTTTTGCAGCACTTAAGTCTGTTTCTTCTGAATTTCAAAATCTTATATTTATAGACATGAAGTCATTAA
>NC_029787.2:71172940-71173230 GCF_000816755.2 Arachis ipaensis
TAATAAATAATAAATCTTCCGAATTCCTCTTCTGTATTTATTTTAAACTCATAAATAAAAAAATAGAAATCTTAAATCTTCTTTCTATTTACATATTGCATTTTTTGTTTGTCAAATGTACAATCATGCAATCAAACTCATATTTTATTATTAAATTCAACTTATCGTTCTTATCCTATGATGCATGAATACTGATATGAATACAGACACGACATGACAGAGACATGCGGACACACAAATTTAAAATTTTTATAAGACATGAGGACACGACATATATATATATAATGATA
>NC_029787.2:71173288-71204898 GCF_000816755.2 Arachis ipaensis
ATAGTGAAAGAGATATTTAACTAGGAGCCTTAAAAAATGGGTAAAACAAAATCGCGAAATAAAAGCGCAACACTCAGGAAACGAGATAACTTGTGTGCTAAGAAATCTAAAGATAATGAGTATAACAGACAAAAAATGAGAATAGAGAGTCAAAGATACAAAATAACTAGCTTCTAACTCAGCCTGCGAAGCCAAGACTGGCCGGAGAATATTCACATACATATATACATATCCCAAAAACCCCACATACATAGGTAAAACCCTAGCTCTCCTTTAACCTCTAAGAGGAACAAGATAAAAAAGTTATTCAGAGAGAAAGTTAAGTACATATATACATAAACTAAATAGCAAAAGAAACCCTTAAACCACTCCGCTTTAGAAGTCCAGATGCCTACCGAGGAGCCTCCCAACCTGCATCTGAAAAATAACAACAGTATGAGGTGAGAACTAGAGGTTCTCAGTATGGTAAAGGTGCCACGCACATAATATATAAGGTCCTGGGAATATCAGAGGCAATCCTAGAACACCGACATTCAGATATAAAGCTTAAAGTATTAAACAGAAACCATAAAAGGGTGGTCTTCTAAGAATATCTAAGCCTAGCTTAAACCTGACCTTAATACTAAGTCTTTTTCCACCATTTTCTCCATTCCTCCATCTCCGATTAGTTTACACAGACAAATAAGCAAACAAGGCAAACACAAGTAACTTACAAGAAATACCGATAATAAGTACAACAATTACCATGCTATAATCACGTAGGCATTCCCAAATAGTTCACAAATGAGCAATTCAAACAATATGCACATGATGCATGCCTGTCCTATGGCTGTTGATATCAACTGTCGGTTACGTAGTCATCCCGACATGTCCTCAAACTGAAAAATACACCATGGGGAGAATCCCCAAGCTCAATAACATCAATGGAAAGAGTCCCAAGCTGACATGGGGAGAAGAGACAACACCCCCAAGCTGACATGGAGAAAATAATACCCAAGGTCAATGTTATCCATGGAAAAATTCCTGGCTGACATGGGGAAGACAGTACCCCAAACTCAAATATACTCAACCTTTAGCTCCTGTACGCATCTCTAGCATACTCGCAACATTACCATACTTCCTCAATAATTCATAATCACTCACTCATTAATCATATCTCAATTAATTAACATTATCCACGATCTCATACATCATTCTCATCATCTTATCACTTCGAGTACCAACTCCACCAATCATTAATTATCTTGCTTCAATTCTAAGCTACCTTTCCTTCCTAACTTCATCTCCAAGTTACTCCAATTTCCTAATTCCAACTTATTACTAGGCTAATCATTATAATCTAGAGCTAAAATGGTGAAAATAGAGGCTTGAAGGTTCGAAATTAAGTTTTAAAACACAAAAACTTCTTTGCTGAAAATAGGAGTCACGCGTACGCGTAAACCACGCGTACACGTGGAAGTGCATTTCTGAAATGTCACACGTACACGTAAGCCATGCGTACGCATGGGTACGCGTTTGGACCAAGACGCATACGCATAGCCATCCTCGTGTATGCATGCAAACCAAGCAGAATCGACTAGCCGCATAAGGGAGGTTCGCGTACACATGATTCCCAAGCCACGTGTACGCGTGGGTGTACGTTTTATCAAAAATTTTAACTAAGTTTGAAAAGCTGCAGAATTTTCATTTTGAGTTCCAAACTTCCGACGCGCATAACTTTTTCGTTTTAAATCATTTTTCATCCATTCTTCGAACGGCGTAAATTTCACGGACTCAATTCTCATATAAAACAAGTTTAAAACCATTTAGAAGTCTGGAAGCCATGTTATGGCTTGCTGAAGTTTGGCCAAAAACTAATTTTTCTCAAAAAGCTTCCAACCTCAATTTTCACTAAACCAAACACAAATCATACTTTCAACACATACATCCAACATAGCCACAAACTATTTATTCTACCAAAGTCATCCAAAACCTGCTTCATTCAATTATACATCGATAAGTACATAATCTCATACCTAAATTTCATAACTTTAATTACAACAATCACAACACACCACCACAATTTATAATCATTTCTTTTCCCAAATCACAAGCATCATTAGTTCATCACTTAGTAGTCCAACTTCAAAATCAACCATTAAACCAAAACTCAACATTTATCATAAAATACTAATCAATTTACATGCTCATTCATTCATTCCTATCTTATAGTCAACTAGCCTAAGTCTTCACAAAACATTATATATTATATACATAAAACCTAAACCATATCTTAGCCGATTTCTACGTATTTCCTGAGATAACTCACCAATGCCCCAAACAAAGCCCAAGGTTCTAGGACTCACCAAAGCATAAGTACTCAACCTCCATCAAGATTCCAATGTCCACAATTTCAATCTCCAGTTACATATACACAACCTAATACATATATACAACATATACACCCAAATTCAATATCCAATACATAAAATCAAGAAATTAACTAGGGTTTAGGATCCTTACCATACCCACGGACCAAACGGACCAAACCCAACAAGTTCTGCAAGCTAGATTGAACCTAAAGTATAAAAACCCACAAAATCTCAACACCATTTACATAATTTTTGAAAATCATAGGGATTGAGAGGCTAAGATGAGAAATGAGACTTGCCTGTAAAATTGTTCTAGTAGAATCGTAGAGCACGAGGCGGTGGTCACGTGGCCGCAAACAGTGCGGCGATCGGAGCTCGGAGTGGAGAGGTATGGAGGTTTGAAGTGGAGGTTAGGGTTTGAAAGCTCTCTTCCCCCTTCCCTAATGTTTGCTGCGTGAATGATGAGAAGGGAGGAAGGGTAAGCTTAGTTCACTTAGGGGCATTGGGCTGAATTGGGCTTTGAGCCCATTTTGGGCTCAGTTTAACCGGTTCGGCCTATTCAACCTAATCTTGGGCCGAATTCTTTGAAATTATTGTCAAATTTCTCATTTTAATTAGCTCTATCTTATTTTACTATTAAATTTTCATTTCTAATTTTATTTATTAAAATTTAATTTATTGACTAATTATTCGCTAATTTAGCGGGGTTTACATATACTATTTCTAAACTCATGTCAAAAATATATGTTAAGAATAAGGTTGGACATGCTGACATGTGATAATATTTAGGTGTGTCCAAGCATGTCTGAAAAAAAATTGTTATTTTTTATTAAGACGCGATTGGATACAAAAAATACGCGTATCCGACAAGTATCGATAAGTGTCATGTTCGACACATGGACACGGCAAATCAAAAGAGTACATGTGCTTATCAATTGATGATGAAATGGTTATTTTGTTGTATATGTAAACGTAAGTTATGATGCAATGGTTAGTTTACAAAATTCAGTTATGTTGTCTATATGGTTTTTTTATTTAAATTAAATAATTATATTTTATCGATATACATAAATTATAAATTAATTATCTAAATAAATAACGTACTACATTTCGAGTATTGTGAGCCCAACATGAATATGGGTGTATTTTGGATACTGAGATCGAGATCCTGGACTATAATGCATGGAGAATCTGACGCATAGAATCCAAGTTTTAAAATGGCCTACAACGTATCCTAGGTACACTATAAATACATTAGATTCTCTATGCGTCATAGTCTGGAGTCTTAATATTTGGGATATGCCTATATTCACATTGAACTCACAGTATCCAAAATGTGGTACGATGTTTATTATTTTACCGTTTATGTATATCGGGGGAAAATGAAGATGACGAAGCATGCAAGAATAAGCCATGGTCAGAGCAAAACTTAGATTCTTTATTTAAAAATAGTGATAATCTATCATTGTTAAGAGATGAGGTAGATGATGAACTACTAGATGCTGCCTTGGAAAAGACGAACACATGTTAGAATAGTTAATAAGTTAAAGGGTAAAGTACTAATTTGGTCCCCTACGTTTGGGGTAAATTCTATTTTAGTCCCCAACGTTTAAAGTGTTCTATTTACATCCAAAATAGTTTTGATTTGCATCAATCAAGTCCTCCCGTTAAGTGGGAGTGAAATACTTAACGTCGTGTCTGACGTGGCAAACTGGGTACAGTGGTTGCAGTTAACCGTTGGAAGCACAAAAAAAAAAAGAAAAAGAAAATCCGGTCTAATAAGTAAACCCTAATCCCCAAAATTGATGTTCTTCGTCTGCTGGGAATGGCTCTTCAGTCGTCTTCCCAAGGTTTGCGTAGCAGCACCAAGAGTCGTGGGAGAAGGAGGACGTGCTTTTGTGGAGAGAGACTAGTGTTGTGGGCATCAACTACAGTGGAGAACTGATGAGCGGATAATTTATACCCTTTTTGGAATTATTTTTACATAGTTTTTAGTATGTTTTAGTTACTTTTTATTATATTTTTATTAGTTTTTATTCAAAAATTACATTTCTGAACTTTACTATGAGTTTGTGTATTTTTCTGCGATTTCAGGTATTTTCTGGATGAAATTGAGGGACCTGAGCAAAAATCTGATTCAGAGGATGAAAAAGGACTGCAGATGCTGTTGGATTCTGACCCTCCTGAACTCGAAGTAAATTTTCTTGAGCTACAGAAGCCCAATTGGCGCGCTCTCAATTGCGTTGGAAAGTAGACATCTTGGGCTTTCCAGAAATATATAATAGTTTATACTTTGCTCGAGATTTGATGGTCCAAACTGGCGCTAAAAGCCAGCCAACAACTTTCTGGCGTAAAACGCCCAAACTGGCACCAGAATTGGAGTTAAACACCCAAACTGGCACCCAAGCTGGCGTTTAACTCCAAGAACAGCCTATGCACGTGAGAGCTTCAATGCTCAGCCCAAGCACACACCAAGTGGGCCCCGAAAGTGAATTTCTGCACTATCTGCACTTAGTTACTCATTTTCTGTAAACCCTAGTAACTAGTTTAGTATAAAAACTACTTTTAGTTTTCTAAAAATTTATCAAAATTTTTAAGAATGAATTCCACCTTCGAGCTTCATGAGGGTATGTTAAAGCTTGGCTGGCTATTAAGCCATGTCTAATCTTTTGGACCGAAGCTTTAACTTATCATATTCATTGGATTGTTGTATGTAATTGTTATGCTAAAGCTTGGCTAGCCATCTGGCCATGTCTAACTCTGTTGGACCGAATCTTTAGAATAACATTGCATCAGCTTTGGGATTCTCATTTATAATTCGATGCTAAAGCTTGGCTGGCCATTGATCATGTCTAATTCTTTTGGGCTGGAGCTTTAGACTAACATTACATGAATCCTGGAATTCTTATTAAAAATTTTGAATTTCTTTATTTCCTTTTTCAAAATAATTTTCGAAAAATATACAAAAATACAAAAAAATTAATAAAAACTAAAAAAATTTTGTGTTTCTTGTTTAAGTCTTGTGTCAAATTTTAAGTTTGGTGTCAATTGCATGTTTTAATTTGTTCTTTAATTTTCGAAAGCATATGCATTGTGTTCTACATTGATCTTCAAGTTGTTCTTGATGACTTTCTTTGTTTAATCTTGTGATTTTCTTGTTTTGTGTCTTTTCTTGTTTTTCATATGCATTTTCAAATTCATGTGTCTAAACATTAAAAATTTTTAAGTTTGGTGTCTTGCATGTTTTTCTTTTCTTAAAAATTTTCAAAAATATGTTCTTAATATTCATCATGATATTCAAAGTGTTCTTGGTGTTCATCTTGACATTCAAAGTGTTCTTGCATATTTCTCTTATTTTGATTCATAATTTTTATGTCATGTGTCATTTAGATATTTTTCTCTCTCCTAATTAAAAATTCAAAAATAAAAAATAATATCTTTCCCTTATTTTACTCATAAATTTCAAAATTTTGGGTTGATTTAGTAAAAAAGTTTTAAAATTTAATTGTTTCTTATTATTCAAGTCAAAATTTCAATTTAAAAATTTTATCTTTTCAAATCTTTTTCAAAATCAAATCTTTTTCATTTTTCTTTCATGTTTTTCGAAAATTCTCCAAAATTAACTTTCAAAATCTTTTTTTTATCTTTATTTCATATTTTCGAAATTATTGCTAACAATTAATATTTTGATTCAAATATTTCAAGTTGTTACTTGCCTATTAAGAAAGGTTCAATCTTTAAATTCTAGAATCATATCTTTTAGTTTCTTTTTAGTCAAATCATCAACTTTAATTTCAAAAATAAAATCTTTTTAATTTTCTTTTCAAATCTTTTTCAAAATAAATTTCAATCATATCTTTTCAGAATTTGATTTCAAAATCTTTTTCTAACTTCTTATCTTTTCAAAATTGATTTTCAAATCTTTTTCAATTAAGTATTTTACTTGTTTGTTTTAATTTTAAAAGTTTACTATTTCTTATCTTTTTCAAAACCACCTAACTAATTTTCTCTCTCATCATTTTCGAAAATCACTAACCTCTTTTTCAAAATTCCTTTTTAATTAACTAATTATTTTAAATTCTAATTTATTTGACTTCTTCTCTTAAATTTCGAATTCTAACTTATAATTAAAATAAAAACAAAAATATTTTTCTTTTCTTATAATTAAAATTCGAATTTCTTCTCTCTCTCATCTCTTTCTATTTATTTTATTTAATTACTAACACTTCTCTTCTTCTTAAAATTCGAACCCTCTCCCTCTCTCTGTGTTTGAATTCTCTTTATTTTCTCTCTACCTCATTATTCTATTCTTCTATTCTTCTACTCACATAAAGGAATCTCTATACTGTGACATAGAGGATTCCTCTTCTTTTCTGTTCTCTTCTTTTTCATATGAGCAGGAACAGGGATAAAGACATTCTTGTTGAAGCTGATCCTGAACCTGAAAGGACTCTAAAGAGGAAGCTAAGAGAAGCTAAAGCACAACACTCTGGAGAGGACCTAACAGAAAATTTCAAAAAAGAAGCAGATATGGTAGCCGAACCCAACAACAATGCTAGAGATGCAAGAAAGATGCTTGGTAACTTTACTGCACCAACTTTCGATTTCTATGGAAGAAGCATCTCAGTTCCTGCAATTGGAGCAAACAACTTTGAGCTTAAGCCTCAATTAGTTTCTCTAATACAGCAGAATTGCAAGTTTCATGGACTTCCATTGGAAGATCCTCATCAGTTCTTAGCTGAATTCTTGCAAATCTGCGACACTATTAAGACCAATGGGGTTGATCCCGAGGTCTACAGACTTATGCTTTTCCCCTTTGCTGTAAGAGACAGAGCTAGGATATGGTTGGATTCACAACCTAAAAAAAAACTAAACTCTTGGGAAAAGTTGGTCAATGCTTTCTTGGCCAAATTCTTTCCACCTCAAAAGATGAGCAAGATTAGAGTGGAACTCCTAACTTTCAGACAGAAGGAAGGTGAATCCCTCTATGAAGCTTGGGAAAGATATAAGCAATTGATCAGAAGGTGTCCCTCTGATATGCTTTCAGAATGGAGCATCTTATGTATATTCTATGATGGTCTGTCTGAATTGTCCAAGATGTCATTGGACCACTCTACTGGTGGATCTCTTCATCTGAAGAAAACCCCTGCAGAAGCCCAAGAACTCATTGAAATGGTTGCAAATAACCAGTTCATGTATACTTCTGAAAGAAATCCTGTGAATAATAGGATGACTCAGAAGAAAGGAGTTCTTTAGATTGATACTCTGAATGCCATATTGGCTCAGAATAAAATATTGACTCAACAAGTCAATATGATTTCTCAGAATCTAACTGAAATGCAAGCTGCATCCGGCAGTAATAAAGAAGCTTCCTCTGAAGGAGAAGCTTATGACCCTGAGAATCCTGGAATGGAAGAAGTGAATTACATGGGAGAAGCCTATGGAAACACTTACAATCCTTCATGGAGGAATCATCCTAATTTCTCATGGAAGGATCAACAGAAGCCTCAACAAGGCTTCAATAATAATAATGGTAGGATAAATAGGTTTGGTAATAGCAAGCCTTTTCCATCATCTTCTCAACAACATACAGAGAATTCTAAGCAGAGCCTCTCTGACTTAGCAACCATAGTCTCTGATCTATCTAAGACCACTCTCAGTTTTATGACTAAAACAAGGTCCTCCATTAGAAATTTGGAGGCACAAGTGGGTCAGCTAAGTAAAAGAGTTACTGAAATCCCTCCTAGTACTCTGCCAAGCAATACAGAAGAGAATCCAAAGAGAGAGTGGTCATCAATATACCCAAAGTGGCCGAACCTATAGAGGAGGAAGAGACAGTGATTTCTAGTGAGGAAGACCTCAATGGACGTCCACTGACCACTAAGGAGTTCCCAAATGAGGAATCAAAAGAATCTGAGGCTCATATAGAGACCATAGAGATTCCACTGAACTTACTGTTGCCATTCATGAGCTCTGATGAGTATTCTTCCTCTGAAGAGGATGAAAACATTATTAAAGAGCAAGTTGCTCAGTATCTAGGAGCAATCATGAAGCTAAATGCCAAGCTATTTGGTAATGAGACTTGGGAGGATGAACCTCCATTGCTCATCAATGAAATGAATGCTTGGGCTCAACTGAAGTTACCTCAGAAGAAATCGGATCCCGGAACGTTTTTAATACCTTGTACCATAGGCGCCATGACCTTTGAGAAGGCTCTGTGTGACCTGGAGTCAGGAATAAGCCTCATGCCACTCTCTGTAATGGAAAAACTAGGGATCTTTGAGGTACAAGCTGCTAAATTCTCACTAGAATTGGCAGACAAATCAAGGAAAAAGGCTTATGGACTTGTAGAGGATGTCTTAGTGAAGGTTGAAGGCATGTACATCCCTGTCGATTTCATAATCCTAGATACTGGGAAGGATGAGGATGAATCCATTATCCTTGGAAGACCCTTCCTAGCCACAGCAAGAGCTGTGATTGATGTGGACAGAGGAGAGTTAGTCCTTCAATTGAATGAGGACTACCTTGTGTTTAAGGCTCAAGGATCTTCCTCTGTAACCATGGAGAGGAAGCATGATAAGCTTCTCTCAATACAGAGTCAAACAGAGCCCTCACACTCAACTTCTAAGTTTGGTGTTGGGAGGCCACCATTAAGCTCTGAGTCTCTGTGAGGCTCTCTAAGAGCTCACTGTCAAGCTATTGACATTAAAGAAGCGCTTATTGGGAGGCAACCCAATTTTATTTAATTATATTTATTTATTTTCCATTGTTAAATTATGTTTTCTTTAGGTTGATGATCATGTGAAGTCATAAAAACAACTACAGAATTAAAGCGGAATCAAAAATAGCATTAAAAAATAGCACACCCTGGAGGACGAGCTTATTGGCGTTTAAACGCCAGTAAGGATAGCAGAATGGGCGTTTAAAGCCCAGTCTGGCAGTATTCTGGGCGTTAAATGCCAAAATTGGCAGGCAGACTGGCGTTTAACGCCAGAAAAGGGTGTCTAGTGTCTGGCTGGTGTTAAATGCCAGAATAGGCAGACAAACTGGCGTTTAACGCCAGAAAAGGGTGTCTGATGGGCGTTAAACGCCAGAAAGGGGCATTAGCCTGGCGTTTAATGCCAGAAAAGGTAGCAGAGCTGGCGTTAAACGCCAGAATTGGCACACAGAGGGCGTTTAAATGCTAGATTGGTGTAGGGACTCGAATTTCTTGACACCTCAAGATCTATGGACCCCCACCTACCCCACCTCTCTTTCTCCCCTCCTCACACCTTTCTATAACACTCTTCTCCAAACACCCTCGACCAATCCAATCACCACCTCTTCCTCAAACACCATTCACCTATCAAATCCTACCCTCTTCCCCATACTCTTTTCACCACTCACATCCATCCATCATAAAACCCCACCTACCTCACCATTTAAATTCAAACCATTTTCCTCCCAAACCCAACCCCTCACACACGACTTTCCTTTCTCTCCTACCCTATAAATACCCCTCCTTACCACCCTCATTTTCACATATCATACACACTTATCCCCCTTGGCCAAACCTAACACACCCCTCCATCTCCTCCATTTCCTCTTCTTCTCCTCCTTTCTTTCTTCTTTTGCTCGAGGACGAGCAAACCTTTTAAGTTTGGTGTGGAAAAAGCTCTGTTTTTTGTTTTTCCATAACCATTAATGGCACCCAAGGCTGGAGAAACCTCTAGAAAGAGGAAAGGGAAGGCAATTACTTCCACCTCTGAGTCATGGGAGATGGAGAGATTCATCTCAAAAGCCCATCACTAAAAAGAGGATAGAGTAAATAAGAGAGCCCACTCATGGACCTCAACAAGAGCATGAGGAAATTTCTCATCATGAAATCCCTGAGATGCCTCAAGGGATGCACTTTCCTCCACATAACTATTGGGAGAAACTCAACACCTCTTTAGGAGATTTGAGTTCTAACATGGAGCAACTAAGAATGGAGCACCAAGAGCACTCCATAGGATCTTCAAGAAGAAGAACTAGCCGCCCTCACTAAGGTGGACCCGTTCTTTAATTTTCTTGTTCTTATTTTTCTATTTTTCGATTTCTATGCTTTATGTTTTATATATGTTTATGTCTTTATTACATGATCATTAATGTCTAGTGTCTATGTCTTAAAGCTATGAATTTCCTATGAATCCTTCACCTTTCTTAAAAGAAAAAAATGTTTTCTGAAAAGGAAAAAGAAATACATGAATTTCGAATTCTATCTTGAAATTAGTTTAATTATTTTGATGTGGTGGCAATACTTTTTGTTTTCTGAATGAATGCTTGAACAGTGCATATTTTTTATATTGTTGTTTATGAATGTTAAAATTGTTGGCTCTTGAAAGAATAATGAAAAAGGAGAAATGTTATTGATAATATGAAAAATCATAAAATTGATTCTTGAAGCAAGAAAAAGCAGTGAAAAACAAAGCTTGCGAAAAAAATGGTGAAAAAAAATAATAAAAAAAGAGAGAAAAAGCAAGCAGAAAAAGCCAATAACCCTTTAAACCAAAAGGCAAGGGTAAAAAGGATCCAAGGCTTTGAGCATTAATGGATAGGAGGGCCTAAAGGAATAAAATCCTGGCCTAAGCGGCTAAATTAAGCTGTCCCTAACCATGTGCTTGTGGCGTGAAGGTGTCAAGTGAAAAGCTTGAGACTGAGCAGTTAAAGTCGTGGTCCAAAGCAAAGAGAGTGTGCTTAAGAGCTCTGGGCACCTCTAACTGGGGACTCTAGCAAAGCTAAGTCACAATCTGAAAAGGTTCACCTAGTTATGTGTCTGTGGCATTTATGTATCCGGTGGTAATACTGGAAAACAAAATGCTTAGGGTCACGACCAAGACTCATAAAGTAGCTGTGTTCAAGAATCAACATACTGAACTAGGAGAATCAATAACACTATCTGAATTCTGAGTTCCTATGGATGCCAATCATTCTGAACTTCAAAGGATAAAGTGAGATGCCAAAACTGTTCAGAAGCAAAAAGCTACAAGTCCTGTTCATCTAATTGCACTTAATCTTCATTGATAATTTTGGAATTTATTGTATATTCTCTTCTTTTTATCCTATTTTGTTATTAGTTGCTTGGGGACAAGTAATAATTTAATTTTGGTGTTGTGATGAGCAGATAATTTATACCCTTTTTGGCATTATTTTTACATAGTTTTTAGTATGTCTTAGTTACTTTTTATTATATTTTTATTAGTTTTTATTCAAAAATCACATTTCTGGACTTTACTATGAGTTTGTGTGTTTTTCTGTGATTTCAGGTATTTTCTGGCTGAAATTGAGGGACCTGAGCAAAAATCTGATTCAGATGCTGAAAAAGGACTGCAGATGCTGTTAGATTCTGACCCTCCTGCACTCGAAGTGATTTTTGGGAGCTATAGAAGTTCAATTAGCGCTCTCTCAATTGCGTTGGAAAGTAGACATCTTGGGCTTTCTAGCAATATATAATAGTTCATACTTTTTTTGAGATTTGATAGCCCAAACTGGCGCTAAAATCCAGCCAACAACTTTCTGGCGTAAAACGCCCAAACTGGCACCCAAGCTGGCGTTTAACTCCAAGAACAGCCTATGCACAAGAAAGCTTCAATGCTCAGCCCAAGCACACACCAAGTGGGCCCCGGAAGTGAATTTCTGCACTATCTGTACTTAGTTACTCATTTTCTGTAAACCCTAGTAACTAGTTTAGTATAAAAACTACTTTTAGAGATTTATTTTATATCTTTTGATCATATGTAACTTTTTACATCTTGGAACCTCCTTTGGAGGTTGGCCTCACGACCATACCTATACCTCTTTTCATTTATGTATTTTCTACGGTGGAGTTTCTACACCCCATAGATTAAGGTGTGGAGCTCTGCTGTTCTTCATAAATTAATGCAAGTACTATTGTTTTTCTTTCAATTCACACCTACTTCTTCTCCAAGATATACTCTTGTACTTAATTCAGTTAAGTCAGAATGAAAGGGTGACCCATGACAATCACCCACTATCTTCGTTACTCGCTTAGCCAAGATCTGCGTGCCTGACAACCACAAGCGGTCTACATGATGTTCAACGTAGTCATTGGATGATAGCCAGAGTATATTCTCTTGGGTATCTAATACACGGACCGAGTCCGTGAGATTAGTATTTTCGTGGTATAGGCTAGAACCATTGGTAGCATTCCTGAGATCTGAAAAGTCTAAACCTTGTCTGTGGTATTCCAAGTAGGATCTGGGAATGGATGACTGTGACGAGCTTCAAACCTACGAATGTTGGGCGCAATGACAGTGTGCAAAAGGATAAGGGTCCTATTCTGACGCTAGTGGGAACCGACAGATGATTAGCCGTGCGGTAGCTATACATGGTATTTTTCATCCGAGACGAGAAATCCGACAGTTGATTAGCCGTACAGAGATCGTACCTGGTATTTTTCATCCGAGAGGATCATACAGCTTGCCATGGAAGGGAGCACGCATGGTTGGAAGAAGGCAATAGGAAAGCAGAGGTTCAGAAGCAACAAAGCATCTCCAAACGCTTATCTGAAATTCCCACCAATGAATTACATAAGTAACTTTATCTTATTTTATGTTTTATTTATCTTTTAATTATCAAAACCTCAAAACCATTTGAATCCGCCTGACTAAGATTTACAAGATGACCATAGCTTGCTTCAAGCCGACAGTCTCCGTGGGATCAACCCTTACTCACGTAAGGTATTACTTAGACGACCCAGTGCACTTGCTGGTTAGTTGTGCGAAGTTGTAAAAAGTGTGATCATAATTTCGTTCACTAAGAACCCAGGAAGAAGATTCTGGGGATGTGTCAACTATCAGGTAAGTCTCCTCTTTTCTTTCTCTTGTTTCAAAATAGCGTTAGGTGTTAGTGTTTGGAGAATCTGAACTGTTTGGTGTCTTCCTTTTGGTTTGTTTGAGAACAGATAGGAGAAGAATGCGATTATTTTTCTTGGACAGAGCCTGAAGGGTAGGACCGACAAATTCAAAGACTGAAGAATAAAGCAAGTGTGTTGGAACAAGAACTGCAGAAAGCCAAAAGGAAATTTGCATTAGCACTTGCTGTTGGAATTCTTGGATGGACAATGGCTGGGCTGCTGCTATATGATCGATTTAATTGAGGTTTAGGGGTTAGCAGTTATCTTTGTTTGCTTTGCTGTTGTTGTCCCTAGTTTGGAGAGAATGTCAAGTGTTTAAGGGATTGAAAAAATTGACATACAGTTAAGGTGATAACAGTGATGTGTTAGTTGAAACTTTTGAAAATTGTATGTGTAATATTGCATGTGCTGTAAACATTATCAAGTTTTTGAGTGAAATGAAAAACTATAAGTTCCTGTATTTTGACATACATTATTTGGCCCTGTAAAATTTTAATTCAGTTTGATCTACCAATAAATAGAAGGCTTAAGTTGCCAATTCACATAACTATGTTGCTGAAAATTCATTTAAATCATTAGATAATGGAGAAGTCTTAAAGTAGCTTCTCTTAATGGTATGCGAAATCGTGATCTTCAATAATGGCGCCAATGGCTTGGTGCTCTCAAATGTGAATCACACTTTGTCACAATTCCGCACAACTAACCACTGTCACTGCATGGCTAATCATCTGTCGGTTCTCGATCATACTGGAATAGGATTTACTATACTTTTGCGTCTGTCACTACGTCCAGCACTCGCGAGTTTGAAGCTCGTCACAGCCATCCCTTCCCAAATCCTACTCGGAATACCACAGACAAGGTTTAGACTTTTCAGATCTCAAGAATGGCTGTCCATGGGTTCTAACTTATACCACGAAGATTCTAATATCTCGGACTCGGTCCTCTGTATTAGATATCTAAGAGATACTCATTCTAGCTTGTTTGCATGTAGAACGGAAGTGTACTCAACCAATCCTTGTGGGATTCGACCTCACTCTATTGTGAGTTTTTACTTGACGATAACCGGTGCACTTGCCGGAAGGAATTTTGCCGATCGTGCAATTTCCTAAATCGTAGCATAACAAGTTTATGCGCATCATTTGTCAGGCACGCGTTCATAGGTGAGAATGATGATGAGCATCATATAATCATCACATTCATCATGTTCTTGGGTGCGAATGGATATCTTAGAGAAGGAATAAGCTTGAATTGAATAGAAAAACAGTAGTACTTTGTATTAATTCATGGGGAACAGCAGAGCTCCACACCTTAATCTATGGAGTGTAGAAACTCTACCGTTGAAAATACATAAGTGATAAGGTCCAGGCATGGCCGAATGGCCAGCCCCCTAAAACGTGATCAAAGGATCAAAAGATAATCCAAAGATGTAAATACAATAGTAAAAAGTCCTATTTATGCTAAACTCGTTACTAGGGTTTACAGAAATGAGTAAATGATGCAGAAATCTACTTTTGGGGCCCACTTGATGTGTGCCTGGGCTGAGCATTGAGCTTTACACGTGTAGAGGCTTCTCTTGGAGTTGAACGCCAGTTTGTAACCTGTTTCTAGCGTTTAACTCCAGTTTGCATCATCTAAACTTGGACAAAGTATAGACTATTATATTTTTCTGGAAAGCCCTGGATGTCTACTTTCTAACGCAATTGAGAGTGTGCAATTTGGAGTTTTGTAGCTCCAGAAAATCTACTTTGAGTGCAGGGAGGTCAGAATCCAGCAACTTCTGCAGTCCTTCTTTAACCTCTGAATCTGATTTTTGCTCAAGTCCCTCAATTTCAGCCAGAAAATACCTGAAATCACAGAAAAACACACAAACTCATAGTAAAGTCCAGAAATGTGATTTTTATTTAAAAGCTAATAAAAATGTACTAAAAACTAACTAAATTATACTAAAAACTATGTAAAAACAATGCCAAAAAGCGTATAAATTATCCGCTCATCACAACACCAAACTTAAATTGTTGCTTGTCCCCAAGCAACTGAAAATCAAATAGGATAAAAAGAAGAGAATATACTATAAATTCCAAAATATCAATGAAACTTAGCTCCAATCAGATGAGCGGGACTTGTAGCTTTTTGCCTCTTGAATAGTTTTCACATCTCACTTTATCCATTGAAGTTCAGAATGATTGACATCTATAGGAACTTAGAATTCAGATAGTGTTATTGATTCTCCTAGTTCAGTATGTTGATTCTTGAACACAGCTACTTTATGAGTCTTGGTCGTGGCCCTAAGCACTTTGTTTTCCAGTATTACCACCGGATACATAAATGCCACAGACACATAACTGTGTGAACCTTTTCAGATTGTGACTCAGCTTTGCTAAAGTCCCCAATTAGAGGTGTCCAGGGTTCTTAAGCACACTCTTTTTTTTGCTTTGGACCTTGACTTTAACCACTCAGTCTCAAGTTGTCACTTGACACCTTCACGCCACAAGCATATGGTTAGGGACAACTTGGTTTAGCTGCTTAGGCCAGGATTTTATTCCTTTAGGCCCTCCTATCCACTGATGCTCAAAGCCTTGGATCCTTTTTATTTAACCTTGCCTTTTGGTTTTAAGGGCTATTGGCTTTTTCTGCTTGCTTTTTCTTTCTCTTTCTCTTTTTTTTTTCGCTATTTTTTTCTTTTCTTCTTTTTTTTCTGCAAGCTTTTGTATTCACTGCTTTTTCTTGCTTCAAGAATCATTTTTATGATTTTTTAGATTATCAAATAACATTTCTCCTTTTCATCATTCTTTCAAGAGCCAACATATTTAACATTCATAAACAACAACTTCAAAAGACATATGCACTGTTCAAGCATACATTCAGAAAACAAAAAGTATTGCCACCACATCAAAATAATTAAACTAGTTTCAAGGATGAATTCGAAACCATGTACTTCTTGTTCTTTTGTTTTTAGAACAGTTTTCATTTAAGAGAGGTGATGGATTCATATTCATAACTTTAAGGCATAGACACTTAGACACTAATGAACATATAGTAAAGACACAAACATAATTAAACATGAAGCATGGAAACCAAAAATAGAAAATAAATAGACAAGGAGATTAAGGAATGAGTCCACCTTAGTGAGGGTGGCATCTTCCTCTTCTTGAAGAACCAATGGTGCTTTTGAGCTCCTCTATGTCTCTTCCTTGTCTTTGTTGCTCCTCCCTCATAGCTCTTTGATCTTCTCTAATTTCATGGAGGATGATGGAATGCTCTTGGTGCTCCACCCTTAGTTGTCCCATATTGAAACTTAATTCTTCTAGGGAGGTGTTGATTTCTCCCAATAGTTTTGTGGAGGAAAGTGCATCCCCTGAGGCATCTCAGGGATTTCATGGTGAGGAATTTTCTCATACTCTTGTTGAGGTCCATGATCTCTTGTTTGCTCCATCCTTTTCTTAGTGATGGGCTTATCCTCTTCAATGAGGATGTCTCCCTCTATGTCAATTCCAGCCGAATTACAGAGGTGGCATATGAGGTGAGGAAAGGCTAACCTTGCCCAAGTGGAGGACTTGTCAGCCAGCTTGTAAAGTTCTTGAGGTATAATCTCATGAACTTCCACCTCCTCTCCAATCATGATACTATGGATCATGATGGCCCAGTCTATAGTAACTTCAGACCGGTTACTAGTAGGAATGATTGAACGTTGAATGAACTCTAGCCATCTCCTAGCCACTGGTTTGAGGTCATGCCTTCTTAGTTGAACCGGCTTGCCTCTTGAGTCAATTTTCCACTGAGCTCCTTCCTCACATATGTCTATGAGGACTTGGTCCAACCTTTGATCAAAGTTGACCCTTCTTGTGTAGGGGCGTGCGTTCTCTTCCATCATTGGCAAGTTGAACGGCAGCCTTACATTTTCCGGACTGAAATCTAAGTATTTCCCCCGAACCATGGTAAGCCAATGCTTTGGATTCGGGTTCACACTTTGATCATGGTTCCTAGTGATCCATGCGTTTGCATAGAACTCTTGAACCATTAGGATCCCGACTTGTTGAATGGGGTTGGTGAGAACTTCCCAACCTCTTCTTTGGATCTCAAGTCGGATCTCTGGATACTCATTCTTTTTGAGCTTGAAAGGAACCTCAGGGATCAATTTCTTCTTGGCCACAACTTCATAAAAGTGGTCTTGATGGACCTTTGAGATGAATCTCTCCATCTCCCATGGCTCAGAGGTGGAAGCAATTGCCTTCCCTTTCCTCTTTCTTGAGGTTTCTC
The DNA here is from genome assembly GCF_000816755.2 of Arachis ipaensis. Classification (NCBI taxonomy): domain Eukaryota; kingdom Viridiplantae; phylum Streptophyta; class Magnoliopsida; order Fabales; family Fabaceae; genus Arachis; species Arachis ipaensis. Next base: position 71,190,791 of record NC_029787.2, read on the forward strand.
TGGCCTTAGGTGCCATTGATGGTTATGGAAAACAAAAATCAATGCTTTTTACCACATTAAACTTAAAATGTTTGCTCGTCCCCGAGCAAAAGAAGAAAGAAAGAAGAAGGAGAAGAAGAGAAATGGAGGAGAGGGAGAGAGAGGTTGTTTCGGCCAAGGGGGAGAAGAGAGGTTTGTGTTGTGTGAAAATGAAGAAAGAATGAGGGGTTTATATAGGAGTGGGAGGAGGGTTAAGGTTCGGCCATTAGGGTTGGGTTTGGGAGGGAAAATAGTTTGAATTTTGAAGGTAGGTGGGGTTTTTTGGGGAAGAGAGGATGGATGTGAGTGGTGAAGAGGTGATGGAGAAGAGTGATTGAGTTGATTGGTGAAGGGTATTTGGGGAAGAGAGTTATGAAAAGGTGTGAAGAGGAGAGAGAAGAAGATGTGGGGATCCTGTAGGGTCCATAGATCCTGTGAGGATCCTGTGGGATCCACAGATCAAGTGGGGTCAAGGACTTAGCATCCCTGCCCCAATTAGGCGTGTAAAACGCCCTTGCTGTGCAATCCTGGCGTTTAACACCAGACTGCTGCCTGTTTCTGGCGTTAAACGCCCAAATGCAGCTTGTTTCTGGCGTTTAACACCAGGTAGATGCTTGGTTCTGGCGTTAAACGCCAGCTTGCTGCTTGTTTCTGGCGTTAAATGCCAGACAGATGCTTGTTTCTGGCGTTTAACGCCAGCATGCCTCTCCTCCAGGGTGTGCTATTTTTAATGCTGTTTTTCATTCTATTTTTTATTTTTTTCAGTAGTTTTTGTAACTCCACATGATCATCAACCTAATAAAACATGAAATAACAAAGAGAAAATAAAATAGATATAATTAAATAACATTAGGTTGCCTCCCAACAAGCGCTTCTTTAATGTCAATAGCTTGACAGTGAGCTCTCATGGAGCCTCACAGATAATCAGAGCAAGGTTGGAACCTCCCAACACCAAACTTAGAGTTTGAATGTGGGGGTTCAACACCAAACTTAGTGTTTGGTTGTGGCCTCCCAATACCAAACTTAGAGTTTGACTGTGGGGGCTTTGGTTGACTCTGCAGTGAGAGAAGCTCTTCATGCTTCCTCTCCATGGTTACAGAAGGAGATCATTGAGTTTTAAACATAAGGTTGTCTTCATTCAGTTGAAGGACCAACTCTCCTCTGTCCACATCAATCACAGCTCTTGCTGTGGCTAGGAAGGGTCTTCCAAGGATGATGGATTCATCCTCTTCCTTCCCAGTGTCTAGGATTATGAAATCAGCAGGGATATAAAGGCCTTCAACCTTTACTAGCACGTCCTCTACTAGTCCATAAGCCTGTTTTCTTAAGTTGTCTGCCATCTCTAATGAGATTCTAGCAGCTTGCACCTCAAAGATTCCCAGTTTCTCCATTACAAAGAGTGGCATGAGGTTTATCCCTGACCCAAGATCACATAGAGCCTTCTCAAAGATCTTGGTGCCTATGGTACAAGGCATTAAGAACTTTTCAGGATTCTGTTTCTTCTGAGGCAATGTCAGTTGATCCAGATCACTCAGTTCATTGATGAGTAAGGGAGGTTCATCTTCCCAAGTCTCATTACCAAATAAGTTGGCATTCAGCTTCATGATTACACCAAGGTACTTGGCAACTTGCTCTTCAGTAACATCCTCATTCTCTTCAGAAGAAGAATACTCATCAGAGCTCATGAAGGGTAGAAGGAGGTTCAATGAAATCTCTATGGTCTCTAATTGAGCCTCAGATTCCTTTGGTTCCTCAAAGGGAAACTCCTTATTGGCCACTGGACGTCCTAGGAGGTCTTCCTCACTAGGATTCACATCCTCCTCCTCCCTTGTAGGTTCGGCCATGATGGTTAAATCAATGGCCTTGCACTCTCTCTTTGGATTTTCTTCTGTATTGCTTGGGAGAGTACTAGGAGGAGTTTCAGTGACTCTTTTACTCAGCTGGCCCACTTGTGCCTCCAAATTCCTAATGGAGGACCGTGTTTCATTCATGAAACTTACAGTGGCCTTAGATAGATCAGAGACTATATTTGCTAAGCTAGATGAATTCTGCTCAGAACTCTGTCTGTTGCTGAGTGGATGATGGAAAAGGCTTGCTATTGCTAAACATGTTTCTTCCACCATTATTAAAGCCTTGTTGAGGCTTTTGTTGATCCTTCTATGAGAAATTTGGATGATTTCTCCATGAGGGATTATAGGTATTTCCATAGGGTTCACCCATGTAATTCACCTCTGCTATTGCAGGGTTCTCAGGATCATAAGCTTCTCCTTCAGAAGATGCCTCTATAGTACTGTTGGATGATTTCTTCAATCCATTCAGACTCTGAGAGATCATATTGACTTGCTGAGTCAATATTTTATTCTGAGCCAATATGGCATTCAGAGTATCAATTTCAAGAACTCCCTTCTTCATAGGCGTCCCATTACTCACAGGATTCCTTTCAGAAGTGTACATGAACTGGTTATTTGCAACCATGTCAATGAGTTCTTGAGCTTCTGCAGGTATTTTCTTAAGGTGAATGGATCCACCTGCAGAGTGGTCCAATGACATCTTTGATAGCTCAGACAGACCATCAGAGAATATATCCAGGATGGTCCATTCTGAAAGCATGTCAGAAGGACACTTTTTGGTCAGTTCCTTGTATCTCTCCCAAGCTTCATAGAGGGACTCACCTTCCTTTTGTTTGAAGGTTTGAACATCCACTCTAAGCTTGCTAAGCTTTTGAGGAGGAAAGAACTTGGCTAAAAAAGCCGTGACCAGCTTATCCCAAGAGTTCAGGCTATCTTTAGGTTGAGAGTCCAACCATACTCTAGCTCTGTCTCTTACAGCAAACGGGAAAAGCATAAGCCTGTAGACCTCGGGATCAACCCCATTGGTCTTAACAGTATCACAGATCTGCAAGAATTCAGTTAAGAACTAAAAAAGATCTTCGGATGGAAGTCCATGAAACTTGCAGTTCTGTTGCATCAGAGAAACTAATTGAGGTTTAAGCTCAAAATTGTTTGCTCCAATGGTAGGGATTGAGATGCTTCTTTCATGTAAATTGGAATTTGGTGCAGTAAAGTCACCAAGCATCTTCCTTGCATTGTTATTATTTTCGGCCATGTCTCCTTCCTTTTCAAAAATTTCTGTCAGATTTTCTCCAGAGAGTTGAGCTTTAGCTTCAGCTTGAGCTTTTCAACAAGAATGTTCTTATCCTTGTTCCTGCTCATATGAAAAAGAAGAGAACACAAAAGAAAATATGGAATCCTCTATGTCACAGTATAGAGATTCCTTATGCAAGTATAAGAAGAGAAGAATGTAAGAAGGAGAAGAGAAAAAATTCGAACACAGAGAGGGGGATGGGGTTCGAATTTTTGGGTGGAAGAGAAGTGTTAGTAGATGAATAAATAAATAAAAGAAGGTGAGGAAGAGAAGAATTCAAAAATTTAAGTAAAATAAAATAAAAATATTTTAAAATTAAAGTTAAAATTCAAAAATTAAAATTGAAATCAAATTAAATTGAAATCAAAACAATTAGTTAATTAAAAAGGAAATTTGAGAAAGAGGGAAGGGATTTTCGAAAATTAGAGAGGGAGTTAGTTAGGTAGTTTTGAAAAAGATAAGAATCAAATTAAAAGGAAAGTGGTTAATTGAAAAAGATTTGAAAATCAAATTTGAAAAGATAAAAAGTTAGAAAAGATTTTGAAATTAAATTTTGAAAAAGATGTGATTGAAATTTAATTTGAAAAAGATTTTAAAAAGAATTTTAAAAAGATTTGATTTTGAAAATTAAAGTTGATTACTTGACTAACAAGAAACAAAAAGATTTGATTTTAAAATTTAAAGATTGAACCTTTCTTATTAGGCAAGTAACAAACTTAATATTTTTGAATCAATCACATTAATTGTTAGCATTGAATTCGAAAATATGGAATAAAAATAAGAAAAAGATTTTGAAAATTAATTTGAAATTTTCGAAAATATGAAAGAAAAATTGAAAAAGATTTGATTTTTGAAAAAGATTTGAAAAAGATAGAATTTTTAAATTGAAAATTTGATTTGACTCACAAGAAACAACTAAATTTTAAAAAGTTTTAAAAAAGTCAACTCAAATTTTCGAAAATTTATGAGTGAAAAAGGGAAAGATATTTTTTTATTTTTGAATTTTAATAAAGAAAGAGAAAAACATCAAAAAGACTCAATGCATGAAAATTTTGGATCAAAACACATGATACATGCAAGAATACTTTGAATGTCAAGATGAACACCAAGAACACTTTGAATGTCAAGATGAACATCAAGACTTATTTTTGAAAAATTTTCAAGAAAAGAAAACATGCAAGACACCAAACTTAAAAATTTTTATTCTTTAGACATTAATAATTCAAGAATGCATATGAAAAACAAGGAAAGACACAAAACAAGAAAATATGAAGATCAAACAAGAAGACTGGCCAAGAACGACTTGAAGATCATGAAAAATGCAATGCATGAAATTTTCGAAAATAATTTTTTTAGAAAATTAAAAAGATGCAATTGACACCAAACTTAAAACTTGACTATAGACTCAAACAAGAAACACAAAAATATTTTTGATTTTATGATTTTATAAAATTTTTTTTATTTTTCGAAAACTAATTGGGAAAAACGAAAAAGAGGAAAATAATTTTTTTGTATTTTTCGAAAATAGGAAATAAAAAGCTTAAAATTAAAATAAAATTACCTAATCTGAGCAACAAGATGAACCGTCAGTTGTCCAAACTTGAACAATCCCCGGCAACGGCGCCAAAAACTTGGTATGCGAAATCATGATCTTCAACAATGGCGCCAATGGCTCGCGAGTTTGAAGCTCGTCACAGCCATCCCTTCCCAGATCCTACTCGGAATACCACAGACAAGGTTTAGACTTTCCAGATCTCAAGAATGGCCGTCCATAGGTTTTAACTTATACCACGAAGATTCTAATATCTCAGACTCGGTCCTCTGTATTGGATATCTAAGAGATACTCATTCTAGCTCGTTTGCATGTAGAACGGAAGTGTTTGTCAGGCACGTGTTCATAGGTGAGAATGATGATGAGCGTCACATAATCATCACATTCATCATGTTCTTAGGTGCGAATGGATATCTTAGAGAAGGAATAAGCTTGAATTGAATAGAAAAACAGTAGTACTTTGTATTAATTCATGAGGAACAGCAGAGCTCCACACCTTAATCTATGGAGTGTAGAAACTCTACTGTTGAAAAAACATAAGTGATAAGGTCCAGGCATGGCCGAATGGCTAGCCCCCCAAAATGTGATCAAAGGATCAAAAGATAATCCAAAGATGTAAATACAATAGTAAAAAGTCCTATTTATGCTAAACTAGTTACTAGGGTTTACAGAAATGAGTAAATGATGCAGAAATCTACTTTTGGGGCCCACTTGATGTGTGCTTGGACTGAGCATTAAGCTTTACACGTGTAGAGGCTTCTCTTGGAGTTGAACGCCAGTTTGTAACCTGTTTCTGGCGTTTAACTCCACTTTGCAACCTGTTTCTGGCGTTTAACTCCAGAATGCAGCATGGAACTGGCGTTCAATGCTAGTTTGTGTCATCTAAACTTGGGCAAAGTATGGACTATTATATATTTCTGGAAAGCCCTGGATGTCTACTTTCCAACGCAATTGAGAGTGTGCCATTTGGAGTTCTGTAGCTCCAGAAAATCCACTTTGAATGCAGGGAGGTCAGAATCCAGCAGCATCTGCAGTCCTTCTTCAACCTCTGAATCTGATTTTTGCTCAAGTCCCTCAATTTCAGCCAGAAAATACCTGAAATAATAGAAAAATACACAAACTCATAGTAAAGTTCAGAAATATGATTTTTATTTAAAAACTAATAAAAATATACTAAAAACTAACTAAATTATACTGAAAATATGTAAAAACAATGCCAAAAAGCGTATAAATTATCCGCTTATCACTTAACCATTACAATATCCAAACAAGCCTTAAATATAACCATGAAAAGATAACAACACAAAAGAGATCAACATAAAACTAGTAGTCTTAAAGTAGGCTATCTAAAGTATCACAAGGACATCAGCCCTTGGTCATTGCCACTTTCATTACAAAACAGAAGGTAAACACTAAAATCCACTATAAATTCATCCCAATGCTTTCTAGGCCATAGGTGGTGTTTTTTCATGAACTTCAGGGTCCTCCTTGATGGGCTAGTAACTGTTGCTGTCAATGGCTAGGGTTGAATGGCGTTGCTGCTGCATCTAGCTCTCTTGGAGGAGGTTTGTGACTCTTGGGTCCCTCCAACTTGTGTATTGCTCTTTCTCTTTGGCTGAAGTTTTGTTGCTGATTTTGTTGTTGTCTTTATTGGGTTCTTGTTGGGGTTTAGAGTCTTAGTTGTGCCAGCACTTTTCTTGACTTGTAGAGCTGCATTATCCTATAAACAGTAACAACAAACAGTGACATCAGGGGATTGGGTTCCAAAAATTGGGTTCATCAGACAGTAACAACAATCAATCACATATAAGGAATTGTGTTCAACATGACAACAACAAATTTACCTTTTTTGCCGAGGCCTCCACCTTACGTTTTCTAGGGCAGGTTCTTTTGTTGTGACCAAGTGTAAAGCAATAGGAGCATTTTTGTTGTTGTCCAGCCCTCGATAATTTAGCCAGTGGTCCTTTGTTGCGTGACTCATCACCAGTCTTGTTCCTGCTTAGTTTTGTGTGCCCTACTGGTTTCCTAAACACTGGTGGCAGCACATCATCATTCTCGGTCCAGGCCCAGAGATTTAGTCCATTCACTGGGTAGATTACATATTGATAGCAGTCCACGTAGGTCTCTTTCTTATAGCACTTGTTCACATAGGTCTTAACAATTAAACACATCTTCCTAATGCAACTCATGGCATGCTTACATGGGTAACCTGTTAGTTGAAACTTTCTACAGGAGCACTCATGTAACTGTAAGTCCACAACAAATTTGTCTCTATTACCCTGACTGCTAGACACCTCATACTTGTCCCTACCCGCATAGATGGTCAACCACTCCCCACCCTTATCAAACTCTCTTTCAATTTTTTTATTTATTTTTGGCAAAATTTCTCTAGCATATGTAACTATACTTTGTCTGTTGTCAGCCCACCTATTCATTAGATAAACCCTAATATCTTCTAACATAGACACTATGAATTTATCTCTAGCCTCTATAATAACAGAGTCAAAACACTCACACATGTTGTTTACAAGTGTATCAACTCTAGAAAAATAATTAAACCTGGACTTGCTCCAAAACTTGGCAAGGATCTCCATAAGATGATTATAAGCTCCTTAATCAACCAGCTGAATCTCCTTCATCCTTCTCTCCCACTCATAGACATATGTTGCCTTTGCAGCCTTCCACATCATCATTTTCAGCTGAACACCTAGGAACCTTTTTCTAAAATTGTTATATAAGTACCTGACACAAAACCTATGATCTATGCCAGACAGCAACTCATCAAAGGTAGGGATCAATCCCTTGGAAGCAGAATTTAAAAACAGCACAAGTCAATAACAGCACAACATGAATTAAAGACAGAATCAATTACACAAGTTCAGGTGAGTACTCATTAGGTTGAGGGTTACCTTTTGTTGGTCGCTCATGAATGTACACCATTTGATCTTATCAACTCCCAAATCATCACATAGATCCAACGAAAATCATGCCCACGAGTCTTTTGTCTCTGCTTCAACAACAGCATAGGCAATTGGCAAAATCTGATTGTTGGGGTCCCATCCAATGGCTGTTAGAAGTTGACCCCCACATGGAGTCTTGATGAAGCATCCATCAAGGCCGATCATGGGTCTGTACACCATGAAACTCCGTTTGCAAGCATCCAAGCAAATATAGATCCTCTCAAATCATGGTCTCATGTCCTTACCAGGGATTGGTGTCTCTAGTTGAAACTCAGGAGGTCTCTCCACTTATATCCGAACAGTGGAACCCGGATTCGACTTCAGTAAGTCAGTAGCATAGTCATGAATCCTCCTATATTGCTCTCCATAAGTACCATTAATCTCATCCAAGGCTTGCTGCTTCACTCTGGCAGCTTTGGTTTTTGTGAGATTAACATTCCACTTGCTATGAGCCTTCCTTATCAAAGTTCTCAACTTGATTTTAGGGTTCTCACAAATCTTCTTCATAAAAGCCTTATTCAGCCACTTAAAACTCATGATACCAATCTTGGTTGCCTTATTACATGTGTGTTTTTTTTATAACAGCTGGTCAACTGCCATGTATCCTCTCTCTTCATCTTATAGCAGTATGCAAACCACTTGCAACCCTCTTGGCAAACAGCTTTGCACCTATGGCTATCACACTTTGAGAACCATATTTCTCTGCCACTGTGCACAGCATAGCTAGTTACACAATCCTTAAAAGCATTCCTATCTACATACATTATCCCAACCTCCCATTTATACTCTTTCATATTCTTCAAACTCTTATACAAGGGGTACTTCCTCAACAAGGGATCCCCTTCATAATCACTTACAGGGACATCCCACAACTCCTCACTCTCATACCCATCATCTTCATCTCTTAGTCCAGCAGCCACCACCTGCTCCTTTCCCTTGTTAACACTGCCACTAAATTCTCCTTGTACTCTCTCAGTTGGAACACTATATTTCATCTTTTGAGAATCTTTCATAGTTGTTATATCAACATCATACAAACCCCATCACCATTCCAATCATCATTGCTGTCATCAAATGCAACCTCCAGATCACTATCTCTATAGCTGTTTTCACTTCACTGTTCATCACTGTCTCCCTCATCATCATGCTCTGGCTGGTAGTCATCATCCTCAGATTCATCATCACCTGAAAAATCTGACCTCTCTGACCTCTCTTCATCATCATCCTTCAACATATCATTTTGGGCTTCTGTCACCACTTTGGGCTTCTTACCCACCTTGGCCTGAGCAGATGATTGGGCCTTATGTAGCACAATTGGACCAAGCCCAACAGTCCCTGCAGTGGGTGCAGCAGCCTCACCACCACCTATCTCTTCAACTTCCTCAATGGTGCAGCCTTTCTTAGCAGTAGCACCGTCTTTGTGAACAACAAAAAGTTCCACCATCTTATCCCTCATTCCAATTCTGGCCATGTCCATTGCATCCTTGTCTATGTGAAGCATCCTCAGTCTTATATCTATTTCATCTTTCAGAGACTTATACCACATTGCAGCGATGTTCTCTACCACATATCCTTATTCGACCACTATCTCCATGGCCTCAAACCTACTCCACCTATCTTCATCACAATAGTCCACTATCGAAGTCTCACCCCCCACATAGTGTAAAGGTTCACCATCAAACCCAAACTTCCTTCCATGGTGTATCTTGACACTAAAATAACTCATTATCTAAACAATCTGTTAGACAAACATAATAGACTTCATAAAATTATCACATTGATCAACAACAACAGAAATGCATAAATGCAATCACTAGGGCAAAATAAAAATTTCCAAAACAAAATAAGAAACGAATATGAAACTATAAAACAAAACAATCACATATCAACATGCATCATTACATATCAACATGCATTAAGATGAAAACCAAATGGGTTGAGGAGATTTGATAAAGGAATACCTGATACGATCTTCTTCCGAAAATGAAGGGTTTCAAACTAACTGCTTCTGTGGACCTTTAACATTACTGAAGGACAATGTCACCTCTCTAGCTGCGAATCGCAACCCTTGAGTGACGATCAGTAGGGTTTGTGGATTTTTTTTTATCGTTTTGTGCTTCACAAGAAGAAGAAGAAGAAGAAGAAGAGTCAGGGTAAGTATGCGTTCTGTCCAAAGGTGAGAACCATTACACGTCCATTAACCCTGTCCCCTCTCCTTTGCCACGTTGGACACGACGTTAAGTATTTCACTCCCACTTAACGGCAAGACTTGATTGATGCAAATCAAAATTATTTTGAACGTAAATAGAACACTTTAAACATTGGGGACTAAAACATAATTCACCCCAAACGAGGGGACCAAATTAGTACTTTACCCTAAGTTAAATTAATTTATGATATGAAATTTATATTTAAATTTTTCATTTAGTTATAATTCATATGTTATTTTATACTTATTAATTATTGAGCAGTTTCTACTTGCAATTCAGTAATCATCGTCAGGTTTTGTTATAATTCACATTTAGTTAACGAATTTTAGTTGCATTTTATATTAATACCTATGTAAAAAATGCAGAATTAGATAAGGTTAATTTATATATAACTAATTTTAGGTCAGGTAAAGATTATTATATAGATAGATAAATAGAACAATTGAGTGATTGAAATTTTCATTTTAAGAACTTCAAACTGTGTTAGAAAAACAAATGCAGCCTATTCTTCGTTTCCCTATATCAGTAAAATAGTAACCATGATCAACATTTTATTTTATACTTATTAATTATTGATTTGATCTATTATACAGATATGCCAAAACAAAAGAGGTACAAGAATCTACTTAAAGCAGCATATGTTACAAATTCTTCACAAGACAATTCAGTAGCAGCTGCAAATTCCTCTCGAGACAAGTCGGCATATGCTGCAAATTCCTCCTGAAACAAGTTGGCATTAGCTGCTAATACTTCTCGAAACAAGTCGACAGCTGCAAACTCCTCCCGAGACAAGTTGACAGCAGCTGCTAATGCATCCCGAGACAAGTCGACAACTACAAATGCATCCCGAGACAAATCAGTAACTACTACATTTAGAAATTCATCCCATGAAAAGTCAATAGCTATTGGAAATGCTTCATTAGACAAATTAGCAACTGCTACATCTAGAAATTCATCTTTATCATAGACTATGTATTCCTCCAAATCATCATCAGTTGCTCCAACTACTTCTGAGCGTCCATCATCTGAAGCTAAGCATAAATGTGGACGTGAGTCTAAGTATTATTGGACTGTTGATGCTATAGGTATGTATAGATGCCATTGTATTTTTATTTCTTTTCCAACCTTGCACAATTAGACACGGACCTCTTTCTATTATATTATTTTTTTCATTAGAACTACTATTTTAATTCATTGTAATTATGTTGCTTAGCTAGCTAGCTGTAATCACATTTGAGATATTTTAATTTTTTCTTTAATTAAAAGCTAATTTAATTAGAAAAGAAGGTTGTTGTCCACTTTATATATGTTTTCTTATCTACTTAGAAGCCAATAATGAAAGCACTGTATATAATGTACTATAATTTATTCTTTAGTCGTTCAATTACTCATTTATTTATACTCATTTATCTAGTTTAGATGAATACAAAGTTAGTACATGCCTTCATTTATTAGTGAAGGATGTGCATAATTTGCCAGAAGGTTTGCGCATAATTGTTAATTTTGATGAACAGCATGCAGCAATAGGAGAAGCAGCCGGACTCCTTGCAGGAGTTTGTGGGCAAATTGGCCACTGATTGTGTAGCATTTTCAATCAGTTTTAAAAAGTGGTCAGCCATTTCAGAGAGCTTTTTTGAAATTCAATGGAATACTTTTTTCTTTGTAAGAATATTACTCAAACTCTAAAGATTATTTCTTTGCCATTATTTAGTTATATTTTCTGGTTAATATATATTCTTTGTTATATATTGAAGGCTCGATTTTGCTTCAAAGTAAGTGATAACTTGGCCAAACGATTTTTTTTTCTCCAATCGCTTGGCAAAAAATGGAGAGAATATAGGATAAAGCTTTGGAATGGATTTTATGATCCAAGGTTGAGTAAAACTGAGATCATAAATAATGCACCAGAAGATATTGCTCCTGATCAATGGACTTTATTTGTAGAATATCGTTTGAAGCCTGAAACTCAGGTAAGTACTTACTCTTGTAGTTAAATGTTGTCCCTTTTTCTTTATTTTTAATTTTATAACCTTTGGAATATATTTAATTATTAGGCATACCCGCTAAAAAAGCCTTATATAGTTTGTTGCTGTAAATAGGATATTGAATTCATATGGAATGTTGCGAAAAAGTTAATATATAAAGCAGATATTGCTGTTGTCTGCTCTTGTCTTTTATTTTATATAGAGTTTGTAATGCACCAGTGATAGCTTCTCATGCAGTAGGGCTACTTTTTTTTGTTCTCTTGAAACCATGGCTCTCTTTTCATAAACTTTGTTAAATGTTGAATGTATGTTTGACTCTATTTAATTTTGTCTAAATTTAGCTTGCAGAATCTTTGTAAGAGAAATCAAGAAATTCGACAAAAATAAATAATTCCTCATACTTCAGGTGCTAAATCAATTGCAAAAAGAAGGAATGAAATGGTAATCAATTAATGCATGCATGTCCCCTACTGTTAGTGTTATTCATGGTTGCATTGTTAAAGATGCAGGATTTGGACATATTTTGCAGTTTATTGTATGATTTGGTGATCCTTCTTCTGAATGTTTATGATTTGTCCCTATTGACTAAAGCCAATAATGATCTTTTTCTACATATATGAATTTCATATAATGCATGCATCATCTCTTAATTTTATGCATATCTGATCTATCTCAAATAATAATTAGATGAATGATATATATATGTGATTGAGGCTGCTATTTCTTGATTGAATGTTTCTACTTTTCTTGAATTTTAGACGGAAGAGACAAGAAAAGAAGTTAGTAGTGTTCAAATGTGGGACATTACTCACAAGAAAAAGGATGGAAGTTATGTTAATAAAAAGGCTAAAGAAATAGCGGTAAGACTAAAGTGAAATAAGTAACTTGTTTGTATTTCTTTTTCTTTCTATTTTATAAGATAATACTATATTTGATTCTTTCTCTTTCTTTTTATATATATAGGAAAAGATTGAAGCACATAGCAGCCAACAAACGATGGAATCAACTGTTAATTCTCCTTTTGATGCTCTTGGAGTAGTTCTTGGGAAAGAGCACCCAAGTCGTGTTCAAGGTTTAGGCATGGGAACTGTTCCAACAGTTGCTTTCAAGAACAACACTAGAAGGATTAGTCAGATGAATTAAGGTTCTTCAAATAATGCTAGTACATCATCTACTTGTGGTCCAAATGTGCAAGAAGAGTTGGATGTCGTTAAAGCGCAATTGTAAGCGCTAGTCTCCTATATTACTTCTAAAGAAGGAGGTAAAATTCCAATACAATTGGCTGGAATATTCCTCACTTGACAAGTTTCACAGGTACAAAAACAATTATCCTCTTTTTTTTCCTTTGCTATATCTCCTTCAGTTTTTCCCTTCTTATTTCTCCTGTTCTAATTTGTTTCTCTCTAATAAACAAAAATGTACCTAATGTATTTTTCTTAAAAGAAAAAAAAGAATAGGAAAACTGAACAGATAAACAAAAGGCCAAGTTATAATGTGTTAGATATTAAAACTCTATTTATACTCGTATATTGGATCCTGAAAAAATTCTTGTCAATTAGGATTCAAATTAAGTCTCAAAGCCATGAGCTATCTACCAGAAACTTAAAGTGTGTGTAATATGAAAGCTATTCTTCTATATTCATTTTTTCCTTTTAATTAATAGTTCATTATCTCATTAATTATTAATTATTAATTCGGGTGAACATTTCAAGTTGATTAATTATTAATTAGAGTTTAACTAGAGAATATTTTTTATTGTGCTCTGGTGCACGAAATTGTGATCATCAACAATGGCGCCAAAGACGTGGAGCTCTCAAACGTGAATCACACTTTGTCATAATTCCGCACAACTAACCAGCAAGTGCACTGGGTCGTCCAAGTAATACCTTACGTGAGTAAGGGTCGATCCCACGGAGACTGTCGGCTTGAAGCAAGCTATGGTCATCTTGTAAATCTCAGTCAGGCAGATTCAAATGGTTATGGAGAACTGATAATTAAAAGACGAATAAAACATAAAGTAAAGATAGAGATACTTATGTAATTCATTGGTAGGAATTTCAAATAAGCGCATGAAGATGCTTTATTCCTCTTGAACCTTTGCTTTCCTATTGCCTTCTTCCAATCATTCATACTCCTTTCCATGGCAAGATTTATGTTGGGCATCACCGTTGTCAATGGCTACTTCCCGTCCTCTTAGTGAAAATGTTCCAAATGCGCTATCACCGCATGGCTAATCATC
>NC_029787.2:71210071-71218442 GCF_000816755.2 Arachis ipaensis
ACCTACCCTAAGTTAAATTAATTTATGATATGAAATTTATATTTAAATTTTTCATTTAGTTATAATTCATATGTTATTTTATACTTATTAATTATTGAGCAGTTTCTACTTGCAATTCAGTAATCATCGTCAGGTTTTGTTATAATTCACATTTAGTTAACGAATTTTAGTTGCATTTTATATTAATACCTATGTAAAAAATGCAGAATTAGATAAGGTTAATTTATATATAACTAATTTTAGGTCAGGTAAAGATTATTATATAGATAGATAAATAGAACAATTGAGTGATTGAAATTTTCATTTTAAGAACTTCAAACTGTGTTAGAAAAACAAATGCAGCCTATTCTTCGTTTCCCTATATCAGTAAAATAGTAACCATGATCAACATTTTATTTTATACTTATTAATTATTGATTTGATCTATTATACAGATATGCCAAAACAAAAGAGGTACAAGAATCTACTTAAAGCAGCATATGTTACAAATTCTTCACAAGACAATTCAGTAGCAGCTGCAAATTCCTCTCGAGACAAGTCGGCATATGCTGCAAATTCCTCCTGAAACAAGTTGGCATTAGCTGCTAATACTTCTCGAAACAAGTCGACAGCTGCAAACTCCTCCCGAGACAAGTTGACAGCAGCTGCTAATGCATCCCGAGACAAGTCGACAACTACAAATGCATCCCGAGACAAATCAGTAACTACTACATTTAGAAATTCATCCCATGAAAAGTCAATAGCTATTGGAAATGCTTCATTAGACAAATTAGCAACTGCTACATCTAGAAATTCATCTTTATCATAGACTATGTATTCCTCCAAATCATCATCAGTTGCTCCAACTACTTCTGAGCGTCCATCATCTGAAGCTAAGCATAAATGTGGACGTGAGTCTAAGTATTATTGGACTGTTGATGCTATAGGTATGTATAGATGCCATTGTATTTTTATTTCTTTTCCAACCTTGCACAATTAGACACGGACCTCTTTCTATTATATTATTTTTTTCATTAGAACTACTATTTTAATTCATTGTAATTATGTTGCTTAGCTAGCTAGCTGTAATCACATTTGAGATATTTTAATTTTTTCTTTAATTAAAAGCTAATTTAATTAGAAAAGAAGGTTGTTGTCCACTTTATATATGTTTTCTTATCTACTTAGAAGCCAATAATGAAAGCACTGTATATAATGTACTATAATTTATTCTTTAGTCGTTCAATTACTCATTTATTTATACTCATTTATCTAGTTTAGATGAATACAAAGTTAGTACATGCCTTCATTTATTAGTGAAGGATGTGCATAATTTGCCAGAAGGTTTGCGCATAATTGTTAATTTTGATGAACAGCATGCAGCAATAGGAGAAGCAGCCGGACTCCTTGCAGGAGTTTGTGGGCAAATTGGCCACTGATTGTGTAGCATTTTCAATCAGTTTTAAAAAGTGGTCAGCCATTTCAGAGAGCTTTTTTGAAATTCAATGGAATACTTTTTTCTTTGTAAGAATATTACTCAAACTCTAAAGATTATTTCTTTGCCATTATTTAGTTATATTTTCTGGTTAATATATATTCTTTGTTATATATTGAAGGCTCGATTTTGCTTCAAAGTAAGTGATAACTTGGCCAAACGATTTTTTTTTCTCCAATCGCTTGGCAAAAAATGGAGAGAATATAGGATAAAGCTTTGGAATGGATTTTATGATCCAAGGTTGAGTAAAACTGAGATCATAAATAATGCACCAGAAGATATTGCTCCTGATCAATGGACTTTATTTGTAGAATATCGTTTGAAGCCTGAAACTCAGGTAAGTACTTACTCTTGTAGTTAAATGTTGTCCCTTTTTCTTTATTTTTAATTTTATAACCTTTGGAATATATTTAATTATTAGGCATACCCGCTAAAAAAGCCTTATATAGTTTGTTGCTGTAAATAGGATATTGAATTCATATGGAATGTTGCGAAAAAGTTAATATATAAAGCAGATATTGCTGTTGTCTGCTCTTGTCTTTTATTTTATATAGAGTTTGTAATGCACCAGTGATAGCTTCTCATGCAGTAGGGCTACTTTTTTTTGTTCTCTTGAAACCATGGCTCTCTTTTCATAAACTTTGTTAAATGTTGAATGTATGTTTGACTCTATTTAATTTTGTCTAAATTTAGCTTGCAGAATCTTTGTAAGAGAAATCAAGAAATTCGACAAAAATAAATAATTCCTCATACTTCAGGTGCTAAATCAATTGCAAAAAGAAGGAATGAAATGGTAATCAATTAATGCATGCATGTCCCCTACTGTTAGTGTTATTCATGGTTGCATTGTTAAAGATGCAGGATTTGGACATATTTTGCAGTTTATTGTATGATTTGGTGATCCTTCTTCTGAATGTTTATGATTTGTCCCTATTGACTAAAGCCAATAATGATCTTTTTCTACATATATGAATTTCATATAATGCATGCATCATCTCTTAATTTTATGCATATCTGATCTATCTCAAATAATAATTAGATGAATGATATATATATGTGATTGAGGCTGCTATTTCTTGATTGAATGTTTCTACTTTTCTTGAATTTTAGACGGAAGAGACAAGAAAAGAAGTTAGTAGTGTTCAAATGTGGGACATTACTCACAAGAAAAAGGATGGAAGTTATGTTAATAAAAAGGCTAAAGAAATAGCGGTAAGACTAAAGTGAAATAAGTAACTTGTTTGTATTTCTTTTTCTTTCTATTTTATAAGATAATACTATATTTGATTCTTTCTCTTTCTTTTTATATATATAGGAAAAGATTGAAGCACATAGCAGCCAACAAACGATGGAATCAACTGTTAATTCTCCTTTTGATGCTCTTGGAGTAGTTCTTGGGAAAGAGCACCCAAGTCGTGTTCAAGGTTTAGGCATGGGAACTGTTCCAACAGTTGCTTTCAAGAACAACACTAGAAGGATTAGTCAGATGAATTAAGGTTCTTCAAATAATGCTAGTACATCATCTACTTGTGGTCCAAATGTGCAAGAAGAGTTGGATGTCGTTAAAGCGCAATTGTAAGCGCTAGTCTCCTATATTACTTCTAAAGAAGGAGGTAAAATTCCAATACAATTGGCTGGAATATTCCTCACTTGACAAGTTTCACAGGTACAAAAACAATTATCCTCTTTTTTTTCCTTTGCTATATCTCCTTCAGTTTTTCCCTTCTTATTTCTCCTGTTCTAATTTGTTTCTCTCTAATAAACAAAAATGTACCTAATGTATTTTTCTTAAAAGAAAAAAAAGAATAGGAAAACTGAACAGATAAACAAAAGGCCAAGTTATAATGTGTTAGATATTAAAACTCTATTTATACTCGTATATTGGATCCTGAAAAAATTCTTGTCAATTAGGATTCAAATTAAGTCTCAAAGCCATGAGCTATCTACCAGAAACTTAAAGTGTGTGTAATATGAAAGCTATTCTTCTATATTCATTTTTTCCTTTTAATTAATAGTTCATTATCTCATTAATTATTAATTATTAATTCGGGTGAACATTTCAAGTTGATTAATTATTAATTAGAGTTTAACTAGAGAATATTTTTTATTGTGCTCTGGTGCACGAAATTGTGATCATCAACAATGGCGCCAAAGACGTGGAGCTCTCAAACGTGAATCACACTTTGTCATAATTCCGCACAACTAACCAGCAAGTGCACTGGGTCGTCCAAGTAATACCTTACGTGAGTAAGGGTCGATCCCACGGAGACTGTCGGCTTGAAGCAAGCTATGGTCATCTTGTAAATCTCAGTCAGGCAGATTCAAATGGTTATGGAGAACTGATAATTAAAAGACGAATAAAACATAAAGTAAAGATAGAGATACTTATGTAATTCATTGGTAGGAATTTCAAATAAGCGCATGAAGATGCTTTATTCCTCTTGAACCTTTGCTTTCCTATTGCCTTCTTCCAATCATTCATACTCCTTTCCATGGCAAGATTTATGTTGGGCATCACCGTTGTCAATGGCTACTTCCCGTCCTCTTAGTGAAAATGTTCCAAATGCGCTATCACCGCATGGCTAATCATCTGTCGGTTCTCGATCATGTTGGAATAGGATCCATTGATCCTTTTGCGTCTGTCACACGCCCAACAATCGCGAGTTTGAAGCTCGTCACAGTCATCCCTTCCCAGATCCTACTCGGAATACCACAGACAAGGTTTAGACTTTTCGGATCTCAAGAATGACCGCCAATAATTCTAGCCTATACCACGAAGGTTCCAATCTTATATTAGAAACCCAAGAGATACACATTCAAGCTTTTTTGCATGTAGAACAGAAGTGGTTGTCAGGAACGCGTTCATAGGTGAGAATGGTGATGAGTGTCACATAATCATCACATTCATCATGTTCTTGTGTGCGAATGAATATCTTAGAGAAGAAGTAGGCGTGAATTGAATAGAAAAACAGTAGTACTTTGCATTAATTCATGAAGAACAGCAGAGCTCCACACCTTAATCTATGGTGTGTAAAAACTCCACCGTTGAAAATACATAAGAACAAGGTCTAGGCATGGCCGTGAGGCCAGCCCCCAAACGTGGAAAGGATCAAAAGATAATCCCAAGATGAAAATACAATACCAAAAGGTCCTATTTATAGAAAACTAGTAGCCTAGGGTTACAGAAATGAGTAATTAATGCATAAATCTTCTTTTGGGCCCACTTGGTGTGTGCTTGGGCTGAGCATTTAAGCTCCCATGTGTAGAGACTTTTCTTGAAGTTAAACGCCATCTTTTGTGCCAGTTTGGGCATTTAACTCCAGCTTTTGTGCCAGTTCTGGTGTTAAACGCTAGAATTATTGAGCTGACTTGGAACGCCTGTTTGGGCCATCAAATCTCGGGCAAAATATGGACTATTATATATTGCTGGAAAGCCCAGGATGTCTACTTTCCAACGCAATTAAGAGCGCGCAAATTGGGCTTCTGTAGCTCCAGAAAATCCACTTCGAGTGCAGGGAGGTCAGAATCCAACAGCATCTGCAGTCCTTTTTCCGCCTCTGAATCAGATTTTTGCTCAGGTGCCTCAATTTTAGCCAGAAAATACCTGAAATCACAGAAAAAATATACATACTCATAGTAAAGTCCATAAGAGTGATTTTTATTTAAAAACTAATAAAAACTAACTAAAATATACTAAAAACATACTAAAAATAATGCCAAAAAGCGTATAAAGTATCCGCTCATCACAATACCAAACTTAAATTGTTGCTTGTCCCCAAGCAACTAAAAATCAAATAGGATAAAAAGAAGAGAATATACAATGAATTCCAAAAACATCTATGAAGATCAGTATTAATTAGATGAGCGGGGCTTTTAGCTTTTTGCTTCTGAACAGTTTTGGCATCTCACTTTATCCCTTGAAGTTCATAATGATTGGTATCTATAGGAACTCAGAATCCAGATAGTGTTATTGATTCTCCTAGTTAAGTATGTTGATTCTTGAACACAGCTACTTTATGAGTCTTGGCCGTGACCCTAAGCATTTTGTTTTCCAGTATTACCACCGGATACATAAATGCCACAGACACATGACTGGGTGAACGTTTTCAGATTGTGACTCAGCTTTGCTAAAGTTCCCAGCGAGAGGTGTCCACGGCTCTTAACCACACTCTTTTTTTGCTTTGGACCACGACTTTAACCGCTCAGTCTCAAGTTTTCACTTGACACCTTCACGCCACAAGCACATGGTTAGGGACAGCTTGGTTTAGCCGCTTAGGCCAGGATTTTATTCCTGTGGGCCCTCCTATCCACTGATGCTCAAAGCCTTGGATCCTTTTTATCACCCTTGCCTTTTGGTTTAAAGGGGTATTGGCTTTTTCTACTTGCTTTTCTTTTTCTTTCTCTTTCTTTTATTATTTTTTTTGCTTCTCTTTTTTTTTTTGCAAGCTTTTCACTGCTTTTTCTTGCTTCAAGAATCAATTTTATGATTTTTCAGATTATCAAATAACATTTCTCCTTTTTCTATCATTCTTTCAAGAGCCAACAATTTTAACATTCAAAACAATCAAATTCAAAAATATGCACTGTTCAAGCATTCATTCAGAAAACAAGAGTATTGCCACCACATCAAAATAATTAAACTGTTTTAAAATTCGAAATTCATGCACTTCTTTTTATTTTTCAATTAAAAATATTTTTTATTTAAGAAAGGTGATGGATCATTTTCATAGCTTTAAGGCATGGACACTTAGACACTAGTGATCATGTAATAAAGACACAAACATAAATAAACATAAAGCATAAAAATTCAAAACATAGGAAAATAAAGAACAAGGAAATTAAAGAACGGGTCCATCTTAGTGATGGCGGCTTGTTCTTCCTCTTGAAGATCTTATGGAGTGCTTGAGCTCCTCAATGTCTCTTCCTTGCCTTTGTTGCTCCTCTCTCATGGTTTTTTGGTCTTCTCTAATTTCATGGAGGAGGATGGAATGCTCTTGGTGCTCCACCCTTAGTTGTCCCATATTGGAACTTAATTCTCCCAAGGAGGTGTTGATTTGCTCCCAATAGTTTTGTGGAGGAAATTGCATCCCTTGAGGCATCTCAGGGATTTCATGATGAGGGAATTCCTCATGCTCTTGGTGAGGTTCTCTTATTTGCTCCATGCTTTTCTTAGTGATGGGCTTGTCCTCATCAATGAGAATGTTTCCCTCTATGTCAATTCCAACCGAATTGCAGAGGTGACAAATGAGATGAGGGAAGGCTAACCTTGCCAAAGTAGAGGACTTGTCCGCCACCTTGTAGAGTTCTTGGGATATAACCTCATGAACTTCTACTTCCTCTCTAATCATGATGCTATGAATCATGATAGCCCGATCTATAGTAACTTTAGACCGGTTGCTAGTGGAAATGATCGAGCATTGGATGAACTCCAATCATCCACTAGCCACGGGCTTGAGGTCATGCCTTCTTAGTTGAACCGGCTTCCCTCTTGAATCTCTCTTCCATTGGGCGCCCTCTTCATAAATGTCTATGAGGACTTGGTCCAACCTTTGATCAAAGTTGACCCTTCTAGTGTATAGGTGTGCATCTCCTTGCATCATTGGCAAGTTGAATGCCAACCTTACATTTTTTGGACTAAAATCTAAGTATTTCCCCCGAACCATTGTAAGCCAATTCTTAGGATCCGGGTTCACACTTTGATCATGGTTCTTGGTGATCCATGCATTGGCATAGAACTCTTGAACCATTAAGATCCCGACTTGTTGAATGGGGTTGGTGAGAACTTCCCAACCTCTTCTTCGGATCTCATGTCGGATCTCTGGATATTCGCCCTTTTTGAGCTTAAAAAGGACCTCGGGGATCACCTTCTTCTTGGCCACAACTTCATAGAAGTGGTCTTGATGCACCCTTGAGAGGAATCTCTCCATCTCCCATGACTCGGAGGTGGAAGCTTTTTCCTTCTCTTTCCTCTTTCTAGAGGTTTCTCCGGCCTTTGGTGCCATAAATGGTTATGGAAAAACAAAAAGCTTTAGCTTTTACCACACCAAACTTAGAAGGTTTTCTCGTCCTCGGGCAAAAGAAGAAAGAAGAGAGTAGAAGAAGAAGAAATAGAGGAGATGGAGGGGGCTTTGTGTTTCGGCCAAGGGGGAGAAGTAGTGTTTAGGTTGTGTGAAAATGAAGGAGTGAAGATGGGTTTATATAGGAGTGGAGAGGGGGGTATGGTTCGGCCATGTATGGGTGGGTTTGGGAGGAAAAGTGGTTTGAATTTGAATGGTGAGGTAGGTGGGGTTTCATGATGGATGGATGTGGATTGGTGAAGAGATTATGGAGAAGAGGGTAGGATTTGATAGGTGAGGGGTTTTTGGGGAAGAGGTATTGAGGTGATTGGTGAATGGGTGAAGAAAAGAGAGAGAAGTGGGGTAGGTGGGGATCCTGTGGGGTCCACAGATCCTGAGGTGTCAAGGATATCTCATCCCTGCACCAAGTGGCATGCAAAAATGCCCCTTTCTGCCAATCCTGGCGTTAAACACCAGGCTGCTGCCCATTTTTGGCGTTTAACGCCAGCTTCTTGCCCTTTTCTGGCGTTAAACGCCAGTCTGGTGCCCATTTTTGGCGTTAAACACCCAGAATGGTGCCAGACTGGGCGTTTAACGCCCACTCTGCTACCCTTACTAGTGTTTAAACGCCAGTAAGTTTCTCCTCCAGGGTGTTCTGTTTTTAATACTGTTTTTCCTTCTGTTTTTGCTTTTTCAATTATTTTTGTGACTTCACCTGATCATCAACCTACAGAAAACATAAAATAACAAAAGAAAATAGAAATTTAACATAGATAATTAAAGATTGGGTTGCCTCCCAACAAGCGCTTCTTTAATGTCAATAGCTTGACAGTGGGCTCTC
>NC_029787.2:71219860-71220695 GCF_000816755.2 Arachis ipaensis
CTGTCAACATCAATCACAGCTTTTGTTGTGGCTAGGAAGGGTCTGCCAAGGATGATGGATTCATCCATACACTTTCCAGTCTCTAGGATTATGAAGTCAGTAGGAATGTAGTGGCCTTCAACCTTTACCAAGACATCCTCTACAAGTCCATAAGCCTGTTTCTTTGAATTGTCTACCATCTCTAATTAGATTCTTGCAGCTTGCACCTCAAAAATTCCTAGTTTCTCCATTACAGAGAGAGGCATGAGATTTATGCTTGACCCCAGGTCACATAGAGCCTTCTCAAAGGTCATAGTGCCTATGGTACAAGAGATTGAGAATTTTCCAGGGTCTTGTCTCTTCAGAGGTAATTTCTGCCTAATCAAGTCATCCAGTTCTTTGATGAGCAATGGAGGTTCATCCTCCCAAGTCTCATTACCAAACAACTTGGCATTTAACTTCATGATTGCTCCAAGGTACTTAGCAACTTGCTCTTCAGTAACATCTTCATCCTCTTCAGAGAAAGAATACTCATCAGAGCCCATGAATGATAGAAGTAAATTCAATGGAATCTCTATGGTCTCTGTGTGAGCCTCAGATTCCCATGGTTCCTCATCAGGGAACTCCATGGAGGCCAGTGGACGTCCATTGAGGTCTTCCTCAGTGGAGATCACTGCCTCTTCCTCCTCTCCAGGTTCGGCCGTGTGGGTTGTGATTATGGCCTTGCACTCTCTTTTTGGATTCTCTTCTGTATTGCTTGGGAGAGTACTAGGAGGGAGTTCAGTAATTTTCTTACTCAGCTGACCTACTTGTGCCTCCAAATTTCTAATGGAGGACCTTGTTTCAGTCATGAAAC
>NC_029787.2:71223261-71230538 GCF_000816755.2 Arachis ipaensis
CAAGAAGGCATTAACTAGCTTTTCCCAAGAGTTCAAGCTTTCTTTAGGTTGTGAATCCAACCATGTTCTAGCTCTGTCTCTTACAGAAGAAGGGAAGAGCATAAGTTTGTAGACTTCAGGGTCAACCCCATTGGTCTTGACAGTGTCACAGATTTGTAAGAATTCAGCTAAGAACTGATGAGGATCTTCCAATGGAAGTCCATGAAACTTGCAATTCTGTTGCATTAGAGAAACTAATTGAGGCTTAAGCTCAAAGTTGTTTGCTCCAATAGCAGGGATTGAGATGCATCTCCCATAGAAGTCGGGAGTAGGTGCAGTAAAGTCACCAAGCACCTTCCTTGCATTGTTGGCATTGTTGTTTTCAGCTACCATGGCTTCTTCCCCCTTGAAGAGCTTTGTTAGGCCCTCTAGAGAGAGTTGTGCTTTAGCTTCTCTTAGCTTTCTCTTCAAGGTCCTTTCAGGTTCAGGATCAGCTTGAACAAGTATGCCTTTATCTTTGCTCCTACTCATATGAAAGAAAGAGAACAAGAAAGTAGGAAATCCTCTATGTCACAGTATAGAGATTCCTTGAGGTGTCAGAGGAAAAGAAGAATAGAGGGAGGAGGTAGATAGAAGAGAATTCGAACTTATCAAGAGGGATAGAGTTGGAATTGCACCTTGAGGAGGAGTGTTAGTCCCTTAAATAGAAGGATGTGAGAAGAGGGGAAGAATTTTCGAAAATAAATTAAAAAGATTTTGAAATAATAAAAAGAAATTTGAAAATTTGATTGAGATTTTCGAAAATTAAGATTGGGAAAGAAATTAAGTGATTTTTGAAAAAGATTTTGAAATTAGAAATAAAAAAGATATGATTGAGAGTTAATTTTGAAAAAGATGTGATTGAAAAGATATGATTGAGAATATATGATTGAAAATCAATTTTAAAAAAAAGAAAGTTTTAAAATTAAAGTTGATTACTTGACTAACAAGAAATTAAAAGATATGATTCTTAAAATTTAAAATTTGATCCTTTCTTAACAGGCAAGTAACAACTTGAAAATTTTGAAGAAAATCATTAATAGTAGCAAGGATTTTCGAAAATAATTAAAAATGGAAAGAAATTGATTTTGAAGAGATATGATTGAAAAGATATGATTTGAAAAAGATTTGATTTTGAAAAATTATGAAAATTTGAAAAAGATTTGAATTAAAAAGAAAATCTTCCCTCCAGTGTCCTTCTGGCGTTAAACGCCCAGAATGGCATCCATTCTGGCGTTTAACGCCCAAAATCCTACCTTTTTGGGCGTTAAATGCCCAGCCAGGTACCCTGGCTGGCGTTTAAACGCCAGTTTTCCTTCTTCACTGGGCGTTTTGAATGCCCAGCTTTTTCTGTTTGATTCCTCTGTTGAATGTTCTGAATCTTCAATTCTCTGTATTATTGACTTGAAAAGACAAAAAACAAGAGAATTTAAAGATCAGAGCAATGAAATCATCAAGAACAACTTGAAGATCAATGAAGAACAATATGCATATATTCGAAAAATGCAAGAAGAAGAAAGTCATGCAATTGACACCAAACTTAAAAATTGACACTAGACTCAAACAAGAAACATAAAATATTTTTGATTTTTATGATTTTATAAAAAATGTTTTTTGTGGTTTTTCGAAAATTGAGTGGAAAAGAAAATAAAGGGATTCAAAATTTTTAATAAGAGTTCCAGGAATCATTGCAATGCTAGTCTAAGACTCCGGTCCAAGAATTAGATATGGCTTACTAGCCAGCCAAGCTTTCAATGAAAGCTCCGGTATAAAACACTAGACATGGCCAATGGCCAGCCAAGCTTTAGCAGATCATTGCTCACAACAGCAAAATTGATAGAAATCAACAAGCTCTTGTGATGATAAGTTGAAACCTCGGTCCAAAAGATTAGACATGGCTTCACAGCCAACCAGACTTCAACAAATCATCATGAAACTCTAGAATTCATTCTTAAAAACTCTGAAGAACAAAATAGAAAATTTTTTGTATTTTAAAAATTTTTTCGAAAATAAAAAGTAAAATTACCTAATCTAAGCAACAAGATGAACCGTCAGTTGTCCAAACTCGAACAATCCCCGGCAACGGCGCCAAAAACTTGGTGCACAAAATTGTGATCATCAACAATGGCGCCAAAGACTTAGAGCTCTCAAACGTGAATCACACTTTGTCACAATTCCGCACAACTAACCAGCAAGTGCACTGGGTCGTCCAAGTAATACCTTACGTGAGTAAGGGTCGATCCCACGGAGACTGTCGGCTTGAAGCAAGCTATGGTCATCTTGTAAATCTCAGTCAGGCAGATTCAAATGGTTATGGAGAAGTGATAATTAAAAGATGAATAAAATATAAAGTAAAGATAGAGATACTTATGTAATTCATTGGTAGGAATTTCAGATAAGCGTATGAAGATGCTTTATTCCTCTTGAACCTTTGCTTTCCTATTGCCTTCTTCCAATCATTCAAACTCCTTTCTATGGCAAGCTTTATGTTGGGCATCACCGTTGTCAATGGCTACTTCCCGTCCTCTCAGTGAAAATATTCCAAATGCGCTGTCACCGCACGGCTAATCATCTGTCGGTTCTCGATCATGTTGGAATAGGATCCATTGATCCTTTTGCGTCTGTCACACGCTCAACAATCGCGAGTTTGAAGCTCGTCACAGTCATCCCTTCCCAGATCCTACTCGAAATACCACAGACAAGGTTTAGACTTTCCAGATCTCAAGAATGACCGCCAATAATTCTAGCCTATACCACGAAGGTTCCAAT
Organism: Arachis ipaensis; assembly: GCF_000816755.2. NCBI lineage: Eukaryota > Viridiplantae > Streptophyta > Magnoliopsida > Fabales > Fabaceae > Arachis > Arachis ipaensis. Next base: position 71,226,049 of record NC_029787.2, read on the forward strand.
CTTAGATTAGAAACCCAAGAGATACACATTCAAGCTTTTTTGCATGTAGAACGGAAGTGGTTGTCAGGCACGCGTTCATAGGTGAGAATGGTGATGAGTGTCACATAATCATCACATTAATCATGTTCTTGTGTGCGAATGAATATCTTAGAGAAGAAGTGATGTTCTCTCTAAGGGTTAGTAAATTTCTCTTTAATAACACCTCGTTGTGAGTATAGCTTTACCAACAACAATCCTCGGGAGATCAAATTTAGAAGAGGGATTTGGTTGTCACAAGTTCAACCCCAATAGAAATAACCGAAGTATTCAAACCTCGGGTCGTCTCACAAGGAATGGGCAAACATGTACTTCGACATTGGTTAGAAATCCGGGGTTGTGAGTTATGAACATGAAAATAAATGGAAAAACTTAACAACCAAGTAATCTTAAATTGCAATAAATGAATTCAACTACGTAAGCAAAAATTAAGCAATTCCAATGAACAAGCAATATTCTACTTAATTCTACCTTAAACTAAACGAATAACTATAATTAAGACAATTGAAATTGGAAATTGGTTTTCGAATATGAATGACAAAAACAACTCTTGGCTAGGCATAGGAATTGGGATCATAATCCTTGTCCAACGACTACATCTTGACAATTATGAGGAACCAAGCTCATTAAGTCTACCCCCAAAGTCTTAAGTATGTGATATCTACCCCTAGACTTGAGGTACGTCAAATGGCTTTGGCCACATCAACCCATAAGTCCCAACCTACCTACTAATTAGATTAGTAGTGGGTTGGCGTCAATGAGTATCAAATTGACCACCTAGGGCTCCCAAATCATCAAATCCATTAGACCCAATGACTCAAGTTTACCCAATTCCCTTGACCTAGGCCAAGAGTGAGAAGGAACTACTCCATAATCAAAGTGAACAATTCATCGAACACTTGGTAAGCACTAACAAAGACATGTTCAAAATAGTAATTAAATTGAATTCTACAAAAACCCACTAACAATTATCAATGTACAATCAAACAATCAACAAGAATAAACATATAAATCATCAATGTAACATCAACAAAACAAGATCCACAACATTCATGAAATGGGTAAAAATGACAATTGACAAGAATCATAAAACTATCACTAGATATAAGCAAGATTGTAGCAAGGAATTTAAATTGAACAATTAAAACTGTAATCAACAAATCCAATTCACAAATCAACAAGGAAAAATCAAAATGGAAACTAGATCTAGAGAGGAACAAGGGTTTCTCTCTCTAGAATCACCCAAGAACCAAAAAAAAACTCCTAAAATTATGTCCTAGTGTCAAAATGAGTTCTCTCCCTTTCCCCCTTAGCATCCTTGGGTCTTTTCCATGCAGAAACAGCTTGAAATTGGGCCTCCTTGGCCTCAGAAATCGCCAGGCACGATTTCTCTTAATGAGGTCACGTGCAGCTTCCCACGCGTGCGCGCCAGGCGGGCGCGCGCGCCGATTACTTTTGTGATCCACGCGTGCGAGCCAGTTGCGCGTGTGCGTCGATAGAAATCTTCCAATCTGCGCGGATGCGTCCATCCTTGCGTGCCGCTTCTAGTCAGTTCCATCCACGCGAGCGCGTGGAGTGCGTGGGCGCGCCGATGCTGCTGCTCCCAAGACTTCAATTCTTCATGTTCCTCCCTTTTTGTACATGCTTTCTCCCTCTCTTCTGAGTCATTCCTAACCTATAATTCCTGAAATTACTCAACACAGATATCACGGCATCGAATGACAATAGAAGAGGATTAAAATATGGCAATTTTAAGGTAAAATAAGTATGTTTTTCATCATAGAGCAATATTGGGAAGTGAACACAAAACCATGCATTTCTTGTGAATAAGTGTGAGAAATATTGATAAAATTCCCCAAAATAAGCACAAGATAAACCACGAAATTGGGGTTTATCAAATCTCCCCACACTTAAACCAAGCATGCCCTCATGCTTAAAATAAAAAGACCAAAGATTATGATGGGAAAGGGTTAATGAAATGCTAAGTATCTAAACGGATGCATGGTATGCGGAATTGTTACTCAGGTTGTGAATTGTTGTTCGAAATTGATTCCCTGGCAATGGCACCAAAAACAGATGCACAGAACCATGGTCTAAATAGATCTTCACAACTTCGCATAACTAACCAGCAAGTGCACTGGGTCGTCCAAGTAATACCTTACGTGAGTAAGGGTCGAATCCCACGGAGATTGTTGGTAAGAAGCAAGCTATGGTCACCTTGTAAATCTCAGTCAGGCGGATATAAAACAATTATGGAGTTTTCGAAATTAATAATAAAAGAAGGACATAAATACTTATGTAAATCATTGGTGAGAATTTCAGATAAGCGTATGGAGATGCATTCGTTCCTCTGAACCTCTGCTTTCCTGCTGTCTTCATCGAATCAGTCTTACTCCTTTCCATGGCTGGCTTTATGCAAGGGCATCACCGTTGTCAGTGGCTACATCCCCTCCTTTTGTGAAAATGGTCCAAGATGCCCTGTCACGGCACGGCTAATCATCTGAGGTTCCCGATCATGCTGGAATAGGAGTCACCATCCTTTTGCGTCTGTCACCACGCCCAGCACTCGCGAGTTTGAAGCTCGTCACAGTCATTCAATCATTGAATCCTACTTGGAATACCACAGACAAGGTTTAGACTTTCCGGATTCTCTTGAATGCCGCCATCATTCTAGCTTACACCACTTTTGGCATCTCACTTTATCCATTGAGGTTCAGAATGATTGGCATCTATAGGAACTTAGAATTCAGATAGTGTTATTGATTATCCTAGTTCAGTATGATGATTCTTGAACACAGCTTCTTTATGAGTCTTGGCCGTGGCCTTAAGCACTCTGTTTTCCAGTATTACCACCGGATACATAAATGCCACAGACACATAATTGGGTGAACCTTTTCAGATTGTGACTCAGCTTTGCTAAAGTCCCCAATTAGAGGTGTCCAGGGATCTTAAGCACACTCTTTTTTTGCTTTGGACCTTGACTTTAACCGCTTAGTCTCAAGTTTTCACTTGACACCTTCACGCCACAAGCACATGGTTAGGGACAGTTTGGTTTAGCCGCTTAGGCCAGGATTTTATTCCTTTAGGCCCTCCTATCCACTGATGCTCAAAGCCTTGGGATCCTTTTTATTTGCCCTTGCCTTTTGGTTTTAAGGGTTATTGGCTTTTTGCTCTTGCCTCTTGGTTTTAAAAGCTTTTGTCTTTTTCTGCTTGCTTTTTCTCTTAGGATGCCGACTTGTTGGATGGGGTTTGTTAGAACTTCCCAACCTCTTCTTTGAATTTCATGTCGGATCTCTGGATACTCCTTTCTTTTGAGTTTGAAAGGGACCTCGGGGATCACCTTCTTCTTGGCCACAACATCATAGAAGTGGTCTTGATGGGCTTTGGAGATGAACCTTTCCATCTCCCATGACTCGAAGGTGGAAGCTTTTGTCTTCCCTTTCCCTTTTCTAGAGGATTCTTCGATCTTAGGTGCCATCAATGGTAATGGAAAAACAAAAAGCTTATGCTTTTACCACACCAAACTTAGAATTTTGCTCACCCTCGAGCAAGAGAAGAAAGAATAGATGAAGAAGAAGAAGAAATAGAGGAGAGGGAGAAGGGGTTGTGTTTCGGCCAAGAAGAGAAGAGAGGGTTGTGTTTCGGCCAAGAATGGAAGGCTTTATATAGGGAAGGGAGGGGGGGTTAAGGTTCGGCCATTTAGGGTGGTTTTGGGTGGGAAATTGATTTTGAATTTTGAAGGTAGGTGGAGTTTATGAGGTAGGTTTATGGGGAAGAGTGGATGGATGTGAGTGGTGAAGAGGTGATGGAGAAGAGAGATTGAGGTGATTGGTGAAGGGTTTTGGGGAAGAGTGTTTATGGGATTGTGTGAAAGAGGGGTGAGAAGAAGTGAGTGGAGGTAGGTGGGGATCCTGTGGGGTCCACAGATCCTTAGGTGATCCTGTGGGGTCCACAGATCCTGAGGTGTTCAAGGATTTACAACCTTGCACCAAATTGGGCATGCAAAATGCCCTTGCACACAACTCTGGGCGTTCAGCGCCAGGTTGGTGCTTGTTCTGGGCGTTGAATGCCCATTTGTAGCCTATTTCTGGCGTTGAACGCCAGAACCATGCTTGTTCTGGGCGTTTAGCGCCAGCTCTCCTCCAGGGTGCATTTCTGGCGTTCAGCACCAGAACCATGCTCTGTTCTGGCGTTGAACGCCCAAAACATGCTTCTTACTGGCGTTTAAACGCCAGTAAGGTCTTCCTCCAGGGTGTGATTTTTCTTCTGCTGTTTTTGATTCCTTTTTCAATTTTTATATTTATTTTGTGACTCCACATGATCATGAACCTAATAAAACATGAAAAACAAAAATAAAATTAGATAATTAAACATTGGGTTGCCTCCCAACAAGCGCTTCTTTAATGTCAATAGCTTGACAGTGGGCTCTCATGGAGCCTCACAGATGTGCAGAG
>NC_029787.2:71230944-71231871 GCF_000816755.2 Arachis ipaensis
TAACACGTCCTCTACTTGTCCATAAGCATGTTTTCTTGAATTGTCTGCCATCTCTAATGAGATTTTAGCAGCTTGCACCCCATAGATTCTCAGTTTCTCTATTACAGAGAGGGGCATGAAGTTTATTCCTGAACCAAGGTCACACAGAGCCTTAAGGATCATGGTGCCTATGGTACAAGGTATTATGAACTTTCCAGGATCCTGTTTCTTCTGAGGCAATGTCAGTTGATCCAGATCACTTAGTTCATTGGTGAACAATGGAGGTTCATCTTCCCAAGTATCAATGCCAAATAATTTGGCATTTAGCTTCATGATTGCACCAAGGAACTTGGCAGCTTGCTCTTCAGTAACATCCTCATTCTCTTCAGAAGAGGAATACTCATCAGAGCTCATGAATGGCATAAGGAGGTTCAATGGAATCTCTATGGTCTCTAGATAAGCCTCAGAGTCCCTTGGTTCCTCAGAGGGAAGCTCCTCATTGATCACTGGACGTCCCAGGAGGTCTTTTTCCTTGGGATTCACGTCCTCTCCTTCCCTTACAGGTTCGGCCATGGTGCTTATGTCAATGGCCTTGCACTCTCCTTTTGGATTCTCTTCTGTATTGCTTGGGAGAGTACTAGGAGGGATTTCAGTGATCCTTTTACTCAGCTGGCCCACTTGTGCTTCCAAATTTCTAATGGAAGACCTTGTTTCATTCATGAAACTCACAGTGGCCTTAGATAGATCAGAGACTAAATTTGCTAGGCTAGATGGATTCTGCTCAGAATTCTCTGTCTGTTGCTGAGTGGATAATGGAAAAGGCTTGCTATTGCTAAACCTGTTTCTTCCACCATTATTAAAGCCTTGTTGAGGCTTTTGATCCTTCCATGAGAGATTTGGGTGATTTCTCCATGATGGATTATATGTGTTTCCATAAGGTTTACCTAT
>NC_029787.2:71231917-71234848 GCF_000816755.2 Arachis ipaensis
CTCAGCTTTTGAGGAGGAAAGAACTTGGCTAAGAAAGTCGTGACCAGCTTATCCCAAGAGTTCAGGCTATCTCTGGGTTGAGAGTCCAACCACACTCTAGCTTTGTCTCTTACAGCAAAAGGGAAAAGCATGAGCCTGTAAACTTCAGGATCCACTCCATTAGTCTTAACAGTATCACATATCTGCAAGAATTCAGTTAAGAACTGAAAAGGATCTTCAGATGGAAGTCCATGAAACTTGCAGTTCTGCTGCATCAGAGAAACTAATTGAGGTTTAAGCTCAAAATTATTTGCTCCAATGGCAGGAATGGAGATGCTTCTTCCATGCAAATTGGAATTAGGTGCAGTAAAGTCACCAAACATCCTCCTTGCATTATTGTTGTTGGGTTCGGCTGCCATCTCCTTTACTTGTTCGAAATTTTCAATAAGGTTGTCTCTGGATTGTTGCAATTTAGCTTCTCTTAGTTTTCTCTTCAGAGTCCTTTCTGGTTCTGGATCAGCTTCAACAAGAATGCCTTTTTCTTTGTCCCTGCTCATAAGAGAGAGAAGAGAAAAAGAAAAGAAGAGGAATCCTCTATGTCACAATAAAACGGTTCCTTATTGTTAGTAGAAGAAGAAAAGAGGAAAAAATTCGAACACAGATAGAAGAGGGGGTTCGAATTTGGTGAGTGATGTAAGGAAGAGATGTTAGTAGATGAATAAATAAATAGAATAAGATGAGAGAGGGAGAGGATTTTCGAAAATAATTTTTGAAAAGGAGTTAGTAATTTTCAAAAAATAATTTTTAAAAAGGTTAGTAATTTTTCGAAAATTAAGATTTAAAATTTGAAATAATTAGTTAATTAAAAAGAAATTTTGGAAAAGAGGGAGATATTTTCGAAAATTAGAGAGAGAGAGAGAGTTAGTTAGGTAGTTTTGAAAAAGGTAGGAAACAAACAAAAAGTTAGTTAGTTAGTTGAAACAAATTTTGAAAAGATAAGAAGTTAGAAAATATATTTTGAAATCAAACTTTTGAAAAAGATAAGATAAAAAGATATTTTTTTTTGAAAAGATATGATTGAAATTAGTTTTAAAAAATATTTGATTTTTAAAATCACAATTAATGACTTGATTCACTAGAAATCATTAGATATGATTCTAGAACTCAAAGTTTGAATCTTTCTTAACAAGCAAGTAACAAACTTGAAATTTTTGAATCAAAACATTAATTGATGATGTTATTTTCGAAAATTATTATGTAAAATTAAGAAAAATATTTTTAAAAAATATTTTTGGATTTTTCAAAAATAACTAAGAAATTTGAAAAAGATTTGATTTTTGAAAAAGATTTTGAAAAAGATAAGATTTTCAAATTGAAAATTTGATTTGACTCATAAGAAATAACTTGGTTTTAAAAATTTTTGAAAAAGTCAATCCAAATTTTCGAATTTGATGAGAGAAAAAGGGAAAGATATTTTTTTATTTTTGAATTTTTATGATGAGAGAGAAAAACAAGAAAAATGATGCAATGCATGAAAGTTATGGATCAAAACAATGAATGCATGCAAGAATGCTATGAATGTCAAGATGAACACCAAGAACACTATGAAGATCATGATGAACATCAAGAACACATTTTTGAAAAATTTTTAATGCAAAGAAAATATGCAAGACACCAAACTTAGAATTCTTTAATGCTTAGACACTAAGAATTCAAGAATGCATATGAAAGACAAGAAAAGACACAAAACATGCAAATGCAAAGATCAAACAAGAAGACTTATCAAGAACAACTTGAAGATCATGAAGAACACCATGAATGCATAAAATTTTCGAAAAAAAATGCAAGATGCACATGCAATTGACACCAAACTTATAACATGACTCAAGACTCAAACAAGAAACACAAAATATTTTTTATTTTTATGATTTTCTAATTTTTTTAGATTTTTTCAAAAATTATTTGAAAAAGAAAAATAAGGATTCCAAAATTTTTGATATGAATTCCAGGAATCTTGCCATGTTAGTCTAAAGCTCCAATCAAGGGGTCAGGCATGGCTTAATAGCCAGCCAAACTTTAGAATGGAATTACATCCATTGAGGTGATTAGTTGAAGACCAATCCCAAAGGAGTTTGGATATGGCTTTACAGCCAGCCAGGCTTCAACATGCTTCATGAAACACTAGAATTCATTCTTAAAAATTCTGAAGAAAAATATATTTTTGAAAACATTTTTATTTATATTTTTTTTTTCGAAAACAAAGGAGAAATTTTTGAAAGAAATTTTTTTTTTGAAAACTTTTTGAAAAGAAAACGAAAAGAAAGTTACCTAATCTGAGCAACAAGATGAACCGTCAGTTGTCCAAACTCGAACAATCTCCGGCAACGGCGCCAAAAACTTGGTATGCGAAATTGTTACTCAGGTTGTGAATTGTTGTTCGAAATTGATTCCCTGGCAATGGCACCAAAAACATATGCACAGAACCATGGTCTAAACAGATCTTCACAACTTCGCATAACTAACCAGCAAGTGCACTGGGTCGTCCAAGTAATACCTTACGTGAGTAAGGGTCGAATCCCACGGAGATTGTTGGTAAGAAGCAAGCTATGGTCACCTTGTAAATCTCAGTCAAGCGGATATAAAACAGTTATGGAGTTTTCGAAATTAATAATAAAAGAAGGACATAAATACTTATGTAAATCATTGGTGAGAATTTCAGATAAGCGTATGGAGATGCATTCGTTCCTCTGAACCTCCGCTTTCCTGCTGTCTTCATCCAATCAGTCTTACTCCTTTCCATGGCTGGCTTTATGCAAGGGCATCACCGTTGTCAGTGGCTACATCCCCTTCTCTTGTGAAAATGGTCCAAGATGCCCTGTCACGGCACGGCTAATCATCTGAGGTTCCCGATCATGCTGGAATAGGAGTCACCCTCCTTTTGCGTCTGTCACC
>NC_029787.2:71235915-71244136 GCF_000816755.2 Arachis ipaensis
TCTTTCTGGAGTTGAACGCCAGGTTGTAACGTATTTCTGGCGTTCAACTCTGGTTTGTGACTTGTTTCTGGCGTTTAACTCCAGACAGCAGCGTAGAACTGGCGTTCAACGCCATGTTACGTCGTCTTAATTCAGCCAAAGTATGGACTATTATACATTGCTGGAAAGCCCTGGATGTCTACTTTCCAACGCAATTGGAAGCGTGCCATTTTGAGTTCTGTAGCTCCAGAAAATCCACTTTGAGTGCAGGGAGGTCAGAATCCAACAGCATCAGCAGTCCTTCTTCAACCTCTGAATCTGATTTTTGTTCAAGTCCCTCAATTTCAGCCAGAAAATACCTGAAATCACAGAAAAATACACAAACTCATAGTAAAGTCCAGAAATGTGAATTTAACATAAAAACTAGTGAAAACATCCCTAAAAGTAACTAGATTCTACTAAAAACATACTAAAAACAATGCCAAAAAGCGTATAAATTATCCGCTCATCAATGCATGTAACTAATGTAAAGTCATCTACCTACTTGGTCAAAAGTGAATCCATCCTTCAAGAATACATGTGAGCATATAGGGTGAAGATAGTATGTAGTTCACGAATCCTACCAAACCGAACATCACTAAAGAGTGCATATGACTTGCTAAACGAACACTTGTGAAAGCTGGGAACAAGCATTGAGCATCGAACCCTCATCGGAAGTGTATCCGCTCTATTCACTCAAGTGTCTAGGGTTCGTCACTCAATCTCCTCCTAATCATGCTTTCCAAGATTTGTCTTTCATCTAATCAATCGACAATTATTTAATGCATGCGTACAAGTATCATGAGGTCTTATTCATGGGTTGTAATGGGGCTAAGGTGAAGGTAAGGATGTATATGGCTAAGTGGGCTTAAAATTTGAGTCCTTGATCAACCTCGGATCCCACTAGACACCTAAAACAACCTATACAACTACAATATATTCCTAGCTACCCTTGAATTTCTACCCTTTTGCATACTCATGCCTTCTTTTCAGTCTACCTACTATATGCATTGTTTTTATTACTTTATCTTGGGGCTTTTTTTGTATATATGACATTTTCATCATCCCCTTTTCTGTGGGGTTTCTTAGTGAACTAAAGTGTCAATGCATACGGTGCAATCATTTAGCACATGAGTATGTTCCCAAAATCCTAGAGTTTTCAATTATACTACAATTACATGCCTATATATCTACCCGAATTTCCAAAGTATACCCCTCATATGTGAATGATACACATCCTAACTTACCTAAGCTAATCAAGGATTCAAATTCAGGGACATTCATGGTTTTTCACTTAGGGTTGTTGACGTGCTCCATTTAAGAACAAGAGGGTTTATCAAAGGCTCAAAATTAGTTAGCAATGGTAGAGATAAGGGTTAAGGCTATTTGGGAAAAGTGACTATTGAAATGATGGCCTCAATCACACAAATGCATTCATACACAAAGCAATGGACATATAGAATTAGACAAATCAAGGATCACATTCATGGAGAGAGAGATATGCACACAAGAATGGAAATAATGGTTAAAAGATGTAACCATGCAATTGGCTCAAAACTTTCATGCTTGTGTTCTTAACTCAATCACTATGTTCCAAAATACATTCTTAAAGCAAGTTCACTGCGAAAATTTTCAAAATTTTGGTAGTCACCCAAAACACAGTTTCTTGGAGAGAAAGTTATTGCTTTGACCAAGTAATCCTAATTAAAACTAACTACCATGCAAGGGTATTTACAAGAAAAACTAACTACGCATGCAATATGCTAACATCTACGCAAAAGATAAATCCATGGTTATTGAAGAGAAGAGAGTGTTACCCGTGGAGATCAGTCGAACGACCTCCCCACACTTTTAGAAATTAGCACGGTCCTCCGTGCTACGAATAATACTCAAGGGACGGTAGGGACCGGAGCTTTCACTATCCCCTCCATCAGAACTTCCATCGCTTGGGTTCGAGGTGGATGTGAATATCTCAGGTTCCTCCATGCTCGGGGCAACACGACTCAGAAGCTTCTTGAGGTGGGTGTATCAGCGGTGGTTGCGCCGCTCATACCTATCCAGCTTCCGGTGAAGATCTTCTATCCTTTGATCTGTGGATCTCAGTGGTGGTGGTGATGAGCTCGAGGGAAAAAGAAGTGGCGGGGCCATGTCAAGGCTTGGTTTGTTCATGGGAAGATATAGGTATTTTCCGCTTGGGACCACATCGCCCTTAGCCGGAACCATGATCTTATTATCCTTGGCTTCCCAAGAAACACCCGCAGCAGCAACTAAGTTAGATACCAAAGCTGGAAATGGCAGGTTACCCCGGTCGTGAACTTGACTCATTGCTTGCTTGACAAGAGGTGGGATGTTCACCGGCTTTTCCGTGAGAATACACCAAACAAGCAAGGCAAGGTCCGCCGTGATGGACGACCTGTGAGTGCTAGGTAGCACATAGTGAGAAAGGATCTGGGCCCAGGCTCTAGTTTCCACAGTGAGGAAGCGAGCGTTGATACTCTTGGGCCTCATTCGCTGTCGACCTTGGATCCAAAAAGTTTCTGGCTCAGCAACGACTCGGAGTATCAAGTCCCAATCGAATCAATACTCTTCATGCTGACGTAGGATTTTTTTGGTAGCCATCCATGGCACTTGGCACTGGTAAAACATTAAGTACTTGCTGAATAGCCTCTTCTGAAACTGAGACTTGCTTACGACGCATGTATACCGATTGAAGAGAGGGAAGGTGGTAGTTGGTGTAAAATTCTTCCACCCAAGAGAGGTTGATTTCCCTTGGTTTCCTCAAAAGAAATTTCCAACCTCGCTTTTCGATACGGGGTAGAATATAAGGAGCAATCTTGTCCGGCGGAGCGAGCAAATGCTCAGGATGATAGTTCCTTACGGCTATGGAAGGGAACTTGAGTTCACAAAAGCGGTTGGGGAACCTTGAAGAGTCTCGTGCCGGTTTGCCCTTGTTATCCTCATCAATAGGAGCGGGTGTCTTTCCATTCTTTGATAAGGTTTTGGCTCCTATCGAAGAACGCGCCTTAGAATTTGATCCTTGGGGTACCCTTTTTGCGGCCGGTTTCCTCGAAGCTACCTCCTTGCTTTTTTTGGTGGCCATCCTATAAAGAAAGGGGAGGAAGGAAAACATCAAACCCAAGAAACAAATTGATGAAAACATGCAAGTGATTTGTCATGCCCATGATGAATATGAAAGCAAGGGTTATATCACTTGGCATGTGATGCAAGAGAAAGTAAGGCATGCAAAGGCATGAGAAGAGTAGTCTCAAGCATCCTTAGCAAAAGAAAGTCATGTTCAATTAATATGGGATTGGTAAGTATGACCTTAAGCACATAAATTAGACTCAATGCATTTAAGAGGAAGCAAGTGAATGAGGAGGGAGCACCAATTTGAAAGTGTATGACTAAAATGAGCCAAAATGGTAGTTGTGCATTTCCTCGAACACTTGCCGTGCAATAATCAAGCAATGAGCAATTATGAAATACTAAACCAATTTAAAGCCCAAAATAGAACATCAATCACCACATAAACATCACACAATGGTAAAAGAGTGACAAAAGATCTAGTAATGCAAATTAAGTTCAAGTTCAACATCCATGGAGAAACAAAGAAAAGAGAGGGAAAATAAGCAAACAAAAACAAGAAATATCACTATCAAGCAAAAGAGAAACTAAGTAAGATGATAAGAAGCATTCTTAATTAGAAGAAATAGTATAAGAAAAAGCAAAGGTAAAGGGGAGGGAGAGGTTAAACCATGAAGAGTATGTAAAAGCAAGGTTGAATCTTCTTTTGTGAAGATGAGAGAGAAAATAGGAGAAGTGTAGCGCCACCGAAAAAATGGTTGTTGTCACCGGCGAGTGGCTGGAGACAATGGTGGTGGGTTGTGGAAGAAGGAGAAGAAGAGTAGAGAAGTGAAGTGATGAAGGGAGTAGGAGCTAAGAAAGAAAAAGAAGGGTGAGTGAGAAAGGAAGTGGAATGGTGCGAAGTATAAAACTGATTCACGCAGATGGCGCGCGCGCGCAAGGTGCGCTGACGCGCCGGTGAAGGTACTAGCTGAGGGCGCGTGCGCGTCAGTGGCGCGCGCACGCGAAAGGAGCTGTGCCCCAGGCACAAAAGTGGCATAAACCTGGCTCAAGTCTCTGGTTTTTGTACCAGGGTGACCCAGGGAGGCATGCGCGCGGATGCGCACCATGCGCGGGCGCGTGCTTGTGGTATTCTACAAATGGCGCGGGCGTGCACTACTCGCGGATGCGTCAGTTTTGGCACAAAGTTGGCCAAATCATGACACAACACTCTGGTTTTTGTACCAGAGACTCCATATAGCTCCATCGGCGCGCGCGCGCATAGTGCGCTTGCGCGTCGATGGTCAACTGGCAATGGTGCGCGCAGGCGGCATGTACGCGAACGCGTGGGTGCCTGGCGCGAGTTGGGCACAAAGTTGGCATGACTCTCGGGTTTTTGGCCTGAAAATGGAAATTCGCAACCGGCACGCGCACGCACTGTGCGCTTGCGCGTCGGTGCTCTTTTTCAAAGAAAAATTTTGTGTTTTCTTTATCTCTTTCACAACCTATCTAAATGAACATTCTACCTATCTGACAGAATCAACAAAGCTAGCATCCCTAAGCACTCAATTAATCATCAAAAGAGCACAAAATCCAAGGAACTAAAGATACTACAAGATGGTATAAACAAGGAAGATCTTACCACGGTGGGGTGCCTCCCACCAAGCACTTTTCTTTAACGTCCTTAAGTTGGACGGTCCTCTTCTCAAGCTTCATCTCTATTTGGTGCATCCTCCAATATGTACACTTCTAGCTCTCTTGAAGGTTTGCAACCATGATATTTCTTCACTCTATGCCCATTCACCTTGAAAGTTGCTTCACTTTTGGGATCAAACAATTCCACCACTCCGTAGGGCTTCATTTCTTTCACCTTAAAAGGTCCTTCCCATCTAGAACGGAGCTTGCCAGGCATAAATCGGAGCCTTGAGTTGTAGAGGAGGACTTCATCTCCTTCTTTAAAGTCCTTCTTCCGAATGTGATGGTCATGGAACGCTTTAGTCTTTTCCTTGTAAATTCGGGCATTCTCATATGACTCGTTCCTCAAACACTCAAGCTCTTCTAATTGTAACTTCCTAGCTTCACCCGCCTTAGCTAAATCCATGTTGCACTGCTTTACCGCCCAATATGCTCGATGCTCAATTTCCACCAGAAGGTGGCATGCCTTACCATAGACGATCCGAAAAGGACTCATCCCTATCGGAGTCTTGTAGGCCGTTCTGTATGCCCATAGTGCATCTCCTAACCGGAGGCTCCAATCCTTTCTTTGTGGATTGACCACTTTTTCCAAGATTCTCTTGATTTCCTGGTTGGACACTTCCGCTTGCCCATTTGTTTGCGGATGATAAGCAGTAGCAACCTTATGCGATACTCCATAGCGCTTGAGCAATGCTTCTACCTTCCTGTTACAAAAGTGGGATCCTTGGTCGCTCACGATTGCTCGTGGCGACCCATAACGGCATACAATGTGATTCCTAATGAAAGAAACAACGGTGTTGGCGTCGTCAAGGCGGGTAGGCACGGCCTCCACCCACTTTGACACGTAGTCAACCGCTAACAGAATGTACAGATACCCACTAGAGTTAGGAAACGGTCCCATAAAGTCAATTCCCCACACATCAAATATCTCACAGAACAACATAGGTTGCTGAGGCATTTCATCCCTTTGGGATGTGTTTCCTGACTTTTGACACTGATGACAAGACACATATAGCCGGTTAGCATCCTTGAATAAGGTTGGCCACCAGAATCCGCAATCCAACACCTTTTTGGCAGTCCTTTGTGGGCCAAAGTGGCCACCACAGTCGGACGAATGACAAGCTTCCAGAATTGGTTGAAATTCGGATTCTGTGACACACCTTCGGATTACTTGGTCTACACCTCTCTTCCACAAGTGAGAGTCATCCCAAATATAGTATTTGGAATCACTCCTCAGCTTGTCCCTTTGATTTTTCGAAAAGTTGGGGGGGAAGATTCTTGCAACCAAGTAGTTCGCCATTGGGGCAAACCAAGGAAAACTAGCCGACACAGCATGCAAACTTTCCAATGGAAATGAGCCAATGATCGGAAATGGATCAGTTTTTAAATTCTCAATGCGGCTTAAATGATCAGCAACCATGTTTTGAGATCCCGCGACAATGGCAAGGCAATCTTGCTGAAGTCCTTGATAAAGCACCTGTAAAATCCTGCATGTCCCAAAAACGAGCAGACCTCCCTCACGGATGAGGGGTGAGGCAAAGTAGTAATAACATCGACCTTGGCCGGGTCCACGGAAATGCCTTCATGAGATACTACATGTCCCAACACTATGCCTTGTCGTACCATAAAGTGACATTTTTCAAAATTTAAGACAAGGTTGGTGTCAACACATCTAGTTAGGACCTTGGCCAAGCTCTCCAAACAACAATCAAATGAGACACCATAAACGCTGAAATGGTCCATAAAAACTTCTAGACAATTTTCCATTAGATCGGAGAAGACACTCATCATGCACCTCTGAAAAGTAGCAGGTGCGTTACATAGTCCAAATGGCATCCTTTTATAGGCAAAGGTTCCAAACAGACATGTAAACGTGGTCTTCTCCTGATCTTCAAGAGCAATATGTATCTGAAAATATCCAATAAATCCATCAAGAATACAGTAGTGAGATTTACCTGCCAAGCGGTCCAGCATCTGATCGATGAAGGGTAAGGGGTAATGGTCCTTCCGCGTGGCGGCATTCAATCTTCTGTAGTCAATACATACTCGCCACGCATTTTGCACTCTTTTAGTGACCATTTCTCCGTCTTCCTTCTTGACCGTTGTGATGCCCGACTTCTTGGGAACAACTTGAACCGGGCTCACCCACTCACTGTCGGAAATAGGGTATATGATATCCACATCCAGTAGTCGGGTGACCTCTTTCTTCACTACGTCAAGGATGTTTGGGTTGAGCCTCCTTTGCGGTTGCCGAACCGGCTTGGCTCCATCTTGGAGAAATATCCTATGCATGCACTTATGCGGGTCAATCCCCACAATATCCACAAGGCTCCATCCTATCGCTTTCTTGTACTTTCTTAGAACGTCTAGGAGTTTTTCCTCTTCTTCACTTGAGAGTTCACTAGCAATAATAACTGGAAACCCACAATTGTCTTCTAGGAACGCATATTTTAGATGGGAGGGAAGGGGTTTCAGTTCACTTGCTACCTCCAGATGAGGTTCCTTTTCATCAAGCTTATGGGACTCATTCTTGACAACTTCTTTAAGTTCATCCTCTTGGTCATCTATCTCCTCAACAGTGGGGTAGCACGACTTGTCATGATCTTCTTCTTGTACTTCCGCTACCACTTCATCAATTATGTCGCATCGGAGCATAGAATGTTCTTCGGGAGGATGTTTCATGGCTTCCTCTAAATTGAACTTGATAGTCTTGTCTCCAACTCCAAAGGAATATACACCAGTAAAGGCATCTAGCTTGAATTTGGAGGTTTTGAGGAAAGGTCTACCAAGTAGGACGGAGAATGAGCTTCTACCTTCCGTTGGAGGCATCTCAAGGATGTAAAAGTCAACCGGAAAAATCAAATCCTTAATTGTCACAAGTACATATTCAGCTATTCCCATTACTGTGATCACACTTTTATCAGCTAAGGCAAACCTCGCCGCCGACTTCTTCAATGGAGCTAAATTCAACCGCACATAGATGGAAAGCGGCATGATGCTAACACAAGCTCCCAAGTCACACATACAATCATGAAAAGTGTATCCACCAATACAACAAGACACTAAGCACGGTCCAGGGTCACCACATTTTCTTGGAATAGGCTCCATCAAGGAAGAAATCGAGCTACCCAAGGATAGTGTCTCCAATTCCCCTATTCTATCCTTGTGTGTACACAAGTCTTTCAAAAATTTTGCATACTTGGGGATTTGTTGAATAGTGTCAAGAAGTGGTATGGTTACCTCAACCTTTTTGAACACTTGGAGCATGTCTAAATCAAATTCCGATGTCTTCTTTGCTTTCTTCACCATGGAAGGAAATGGAATAGGAATTGATTCATCGACTATAGCCTTCCTCTTGGGTTCCTTGAGGTTTACTCCTTCTTCCTCATGCCTTTTGTCTACCACCTCTTCTTCATGGGAGTTCCAACAACTACCTCTTCCTCAT
>NC_029787.2:71244404-71250962 GCF_000816755.2 Arachis ipaensis
GGGGACGGTTCTACCACACCCTTAAGGGGGTTATTCCTCACTCTTGTGTGTTGCATAAATTCGGCGACATCCTTTATCAAATCCCAAGCTTCTCCTTCCGTCTTGTTTTTCGAAAGGGACCCGCCACTAGAGGTGATAAGCAATCTTCTATCTTCCGCACAAAGACCTCCGGTAAAGTAGCTAATGAGCAAGCGAGTGGTCATTCCGTGATGTGGACATGACTCCAATAGCCTCTTGAACCGAGACCAATACTCATACATGCTCTCTTGGTCTATTTGCATTATGCCCGAAATCTCTTTCCGGATGTACTCGGTCTTCTCCGGTGGGAAGAACTTGTCAAGAAACTCTCTTCTCAAGAAATCCCAATTAGTCACAATATCATTCGGTAGCGAATAAAACCATGTTTTTGCTTGTGCTTCAAGAGAAAAAGGAAAGGCAAAAACCATGATGGCTACCTCATCGGCTCCATGCCTTCGAGCCGTAGAACAAGCAACATGAAAATCCTTCAAATGTCGGATGGGGTCTTGACCCGGCAACCCATGATACTTAGGAAGTAGATTTATCAAGCTACTCTTCAACTCAAAGTTTGGATCAAGGTTAGGATACCTTGCTTGTAACGGTTGAAGTATGATATCCGGAGCTCCTTGCTCATGCAAAGTGATCCGGCGTGGCTCCGCCATGTGTGGCTCACCTGTAGGATGCAAAGATGTATTAGTAGTGCCAACAAAAGAATAGAAAGTAGCGAACTCCAAGTCACCCTCGGTGGCGTCTAGTGATTCGGTGTTTTCCTCAAGAGAGGCCGAAGTACTAGGCGTGTAGTTCAATTGCCTTCTAGCTTGCCGAGTGTGTAACAAAGTTCTTTCAATCTCGGGATCAAAGTTGGCTAAGCTAGAATTCGGTTGAGACCGAGTCATCAAACTTGAAAGTCATAGTACAATTGCAAAAGAAATTTAAACTCTAGCTAAGTATTGAAAGAGCAAAATATCTACAGTATTCACATATTCACATAACCAATATCAAGGCATATGTTGCAACCATTCCCCGGCAACGGCGCCAGAAATTTGATGTTCTCTCCAAGGGTGTATTGGTAAATTTCTCTTTAATAACACCTCGTTGTGAGTATAACTTTACCAACAACAATCCTCGGGAGATCAAATTTAGAAGAGTGATTTGGTTGTCACAAGTTCAACCCCAATAGAAATAACCGAAGTATTCAAACCTCAGGTCGTCTCACAAGGAATGGACAAACATGTACTTCGACATTGGTTAGAAATCCGGGGTTGTGAGTTATGAACATGAAAATAAATGGAAAAACTTAACAAGCAAGTAATCTTAAATTATAATAAACGAATTCAACTACGTAAGCAAAAATTAAGCAATTCCAATGAACAAGCAATATTCTACTTAATTCTACCTTAAACTAAACGAATAACTATAACTAAGACAATTGAAATTGGAAATTGGTTTTCGAATATGAATGACAAAAACAACTCTTGGCTAGGCATGGGAATTGGGATCACAATCCTTGTCCAATGACTACATCTTGACAATTATGAGGAACCAAGCTCATTAAGTCTACTCTCAAGTCTTAAGTATGTGATGTCTACTCTTAGACTTGAAGTACGTCAAATGACCCTGATCACATCAACCCATAAGTCCCAACCTACCTACTAATTAGATTAGTAGTGGGTTGGCGTCAATGAGTATCAAATTGACCACCTAGGGCTCCCAAATCATCAAATCCATTAGACCCAATGACTCAAGTTTATCCAATTCCCTTTACCTAGGCCAAGAGTGAGAAGGAACTACTCCATAATCAAAGTGAACAATTCATCGAACACTTGGTAAGCACTAACAAAGACATGTTCAAAATAGTAATTAAATTGAATTCTACAAAAACCCACTAACAATTATCAATGTACAATCAAACAATCAACAAGAGTAAACATAGAAATCATCAATGTAACATCAACAAAACAAGATCCACAACATTCATGAAATGGGTAAAAATGACAATTGGCAAGAATCATAAAACTATCACTAGATATAAGCAAGATTGTAGCAAGGAATTTAAATTGAACAATTAAAACTGTAATCAACAAAATCCAATTCACAAATCAACAAGGAAAAATCAAAATGGAAACTAGATCTAGAGAGGAACAAGGGTTTCTCTCTCTAGAATCACCCAAGAACCAAAAAAACTCCTAAAATTATGTCCTAGTGTCAAAATGAGTTCTCTCCATTTCCCCCTTAGCATCCTTGGGTCTTTTCCATGCAAAAACAGCTTGAAATTGGGCCTCCTTGGCCTCAGAAATCGCCAGGCACGATTTCTCTTTATGAGGTCACGTGCAGCTTCCCACGCGTGCGCGCCAGTTGCGCGTGTGCGTCGATAGAAATCTTCCAATCTGCGCGGATGCGTCCATCCTTGTGCACCGCTTCTAGTCAGTTCCATCCACGCGAGCGCGTGGAGTGCGCGGGCGCGCCGATGCTGCTGCTCCCAAGACTTCAATTCTTCATGTTCCTCATTTTTTGTACATGCTTTCTCCCTCTCTTCTTAGTCATTCCTAACCTATAATTCCTGAAATTACTCAACACAGATATCACGGCATCGAATGACAATAGAAGAGGATTAAAATATGGCAATTTTAAGGTAAAATAAGCATGTTTTTCATCATAGAGCAATATTGGGAAGTGAACACAAAACCATGCATTTCTTGTGAATAAGTGTGAGAAATATTGATAAAATTCCCCAAAATAAGCACAAGATAAACCACGAAATTGGGGTTTATCAAGAAGTAGGCGTGAATTGAATAGAAAAATAGTAGTACTTTGCATTAATTCATGAAGAATAGCAGAGCTCCACACCTTAATCTATGGTGTGTAGAAACTCCACCGTTGAAAATACATAAGAACAAGGTCTAGGCATGGCCGTGAGGCCAGCCCCCAAACGTGAAAAGGATCAAAAGATAATCCCAAGATAATCCCAAGATGAAAATACAATAGCCAAAGGTCCTATTTATAGAAAACTAGTAGCCTAGGGTTACATAAATGAGTAATTAATGCATAAATCTTCTTCCGGGCCCACTTGGTGTGTGCTTGGACTAAGCATTGAAGCTCCCATGTGTAGAGACTTTTCTTGGAGTTAAACACCAGCTTTTGTGCCAGTTTGGGCGTTTAACTCCAGCTTTTGTGCCAGTTCTGGCGTTAAACGCCAAAATTCTTGAGCTGACTTGGAACGCCTGTTTGGGCCATCAAATCTCGGGCAAAGTATAAACTATTATATATTGATGGAAATTCCAGGATGTCTACTTTTTAAATCAATTGAGAGCACGCCAATTGGGCTTCTGTAGCTCCAGAAAATCCACTTTGAGTGCTGGGAGGTCAGAATCCAACAGCATCTGCAGTCCTTTTTCAGCCTCTGAATCAGATTTTTGCTCAGGTCCCTCAATTTCAGCCAGAAAATACCTGAAATCACAGAAAAAATACACAAACTCATAGTAAAGTCTAGAAGAGTGAATTTTAAATAAAAACTAATAAAAATATAATAAAAACTAACTAAAATATACTAAAAACATTATATTATTAAAAAATATTATCTTTGATACTTTGTTTTTGGACTATGACTTTTGATTTTCAGAGATTATGTATGAATTAAAAATCTTGTTATGATGTTCGATTTAAAGCTATGCCTTTTGGTTATTATGAGATTTTAAAGTTTGAGTTCCAAAAATGTCACTTCAAATAGGTAGCTTCAATCTCATTTTAAAAATCATAAAATTACCATCATATTTAGGTAAAAACCGCAATTAGAAACTGCCATTTTAAACGAAAATGATGCCATTATATTATGGTAAACGAAAAGGATACCACTAAATCCTGGTAAAAAGGGCGGTTATAAACCGCCATTTTAAACAATACCAAACCGTCATTTTATTTGTTTAAAATAGCGGTTAGAAACTGCCATTTAACCCTAAAAAACTGCCATATTATCCACAGACGATTATGGCGGTTTTTTAAAAACTGCCGTAATAATCAAAATGGTGCCCAGAATACCGACGTTTCTTGGAGGCGCCGTTTTTGGTTATAATGGCGGTTGGAACCGCCCTAATTTCCAAAAAAAACAGCCATTTTAACTCCTTTTTTTTGTAGTGGATGTAGTATGTTATTTAATGAAGAGCTACTTCTACGAGTTATTTAATGAAGGACATAAAACTCTTCCGAGTCTCGGTCGGTTATGCACAAGGGAAGAAGATCAAAACTTTGACTACTATCGAAGGATTTGAGACTTCGAGGTAAAAGAGGCTCTAAAGCAGATGAAAAATGGCAGGACAGTAGGAACTGATAATATCCCAATTGAGGTTTGGAAGGGCTTTGGAGAAAAAGGCATTAACTGGCTAACCATGCTTTTTAATGAGATTTTAAGGTCAAAGAAGATGCCTTATGAATGGAGAAAGAGCACCTTGGTACCTATTTACAAGAATAAGGGGGATATACAAAGTTGCAGAAACTATAGAGGGATCAAGCTCATGAGCCATACTATGAAATTATGGAAAAGGGTGATAGAATAGAGGTTGAGAAAAGAGACACAAGTAATATAGAACCAATTTGGATTTATGCCAGGCAGATCCACCACCGAAGCGATATACCTGTTAAGAAGGATGATGGAGAGGTATCGTAGTAATAAAAGGGACCTACATATGGTATTTATTGATTTGGAAAAAGCGTATGATAGGGTGCCAAGGGAGGTCTTATGGAAGGTCTTAGAAAAGAGAAGAGTAAGGATCACATATATTCGTGCAATTAAAGACATGTATGATGGGGTCACAACTAGTGTGAAGAGTCAAGGTGGTGTGATAGAGGAATTTCCTATTGGTATAGGATTACACTAGGGATCATCCTTAAGTCCATACCTTTTCACATTAGTCTTGGGAATACTCACAGAGCACATCTAAGAGCCTGTGCCACGGTGCATGCTTTTTGTTGATGATATCGTTCTTATGGAAGAGTCAAGGAAAGACCTAAATAAGAAGTTGGACTTATGGAGAGAAGCTCTAGAAGTGTATGATCTGCACATAAGCCGTAGCAAGACAGAATATATGGAATATAAGTTTGGTCTGAGAAGGAAAAATCCTAATATAAAGGTGAAGATTAGAGAAAACATCTTACGAAAAGTTAAAAGTTTTAAGTATCTTGAGTGCATCATACAGGATAATGGAGAGATTGAACAGGATGTAAATCATAGGATCCAAGCAGGTTGGTCAAAATGGCGGAGTGCATCTGGTTTTATATGCGACAAAAAAGTGCATTTAAAACTTAAAGGTAAATTCTATCGCACTACTATAAGACCGGCTATGCTTTATGGTACGGAGTGTTGGGCGGCCAAAGGGAAGCACGAACATAAGCTGAGTGTGGCAGAGATGAAGATGTTGAGATGGATGAGTGGTTATACGCATTTAGATAAAATAAGGAACGAGGATATAAGAGAGAGAGTTGGAGTAGCACCCATTGTGGAAAAGATTGTAGAATCGCGTCTCAGGTGGTTTGGACATGTGGGAAGAAAACCGACAGAACACCCAGTCAGGAAGGTGAATGAGATGGAAGATGGACAAAGGATGAGAGGCAGAGGAAGACCTAAGAAAACTATCCATGAGGTGGTCAAACGAGATATACATGTAAACAGTTTCTCTGTAGACATATACATGACAGAGCTCAATGACGTCGTTTGATTCATGTAGCCGATCCCGCCTAATGGGACAAGACTTTGTTGTTGTTGTTATTGTTGTATTCTACCGTTTATGTATATGGGTAAATTATATAATTAATTAATTTAAATTAAAAAAATCCCTTGTCTATGCACACCATCGCTTGGCTGTATTAAGCCTTAGCCACCATTCACGTTCGACATAGACGGAAGTGGAATATTCTAATAATGTACCTGGAATAAATTCTGGTGGATCAAAATTAAAATACTCCCCCCCTCCCCCCTAATTTATGACACACAAAAATAAGAGCATAACATAGATCAGCAGCATTTGTGGACCAACCCAAAAATTAATTAATATATATTAGCTGTCCTTTTCTTGTTGTTTATATTTTTTTATTTTTATTTTTAAGAAGTTGCAATATAATATGTGGAATAGCAACTTGAATAACAATAGTAACATATGGATAATCAGATTTGACTGTTCATTTTGTTCTATTTTATTTTTGGTGTTGACAATCGGTGGAGACGCGAGTTAGACCATTTTTTTGGGAGGTAACAAATTTTCAGTATTATACACACATTTATATGTGACAAATAAAAGATAAGTAATTCACCATAAAATCATTTGAAGATAAGCAATACTACATAAAGAGGTGTATTTTACTGTTATATATACCAGTTATATGTACATCTTTTTCGCTCTTGTTTTAGTATTAAAATCTATCACTTCAGAGGGATTGTGTAATTTTGTTTTATTTTTATTTTATTTATGTGAAAAATCTATATTTTTAATGAATTTAATTTTAATACAATATCAATATAAATTAATTTTATGTGTGTATTTAATTACAGAA
>NC_029787.2:71251060-71257847 GCF_000816755.2 Arachis ipaensis
GCTCGATTGTTGTTGTAGGCCATCTCTTACTAATTAATAGGGTTGACAATCTATATTCTATTCGTAGGTGTTTAATTCGAACGTTTGTTTGTGTAGGATTGTCTACTTGACCCATTGCGAGTAAAGTAGGATATGGTGCGAGTTTTTCTGTGGACAGAATAAGATACAAATTCAGAATTTATTCTACCTTCTACCTGCACTTCTAATATATTATCCTAATATATTATATAATATATATGTAAAAATTATGTATATAGTGAAAAAAATAAGTATTGAATTTCAAGAGCAGATCTAGATGAAATATTAGAGAAAGACGACTAAAAATATTTACACAATAAAATAAGATTAAAATAAAATTTTAAGGGGATTAAACTGAAATTTATATATAATTTACATGTAAAAATTTAAAATTAGGGGGGCGATTGCCCCTTTTCTTTATAGATAGCTCCGCCCTGTTGAATTCACAATTTTTTTCTTATAAAAACTTGAAATAATCACTAAACTAGTTGATGATCATATTATTTGTAATTTTATATTGGATTTTCTTAAGATTTTATCGTTTTTAATTTTAATTTGAACTTAATTTTTTATTTTTTATTTTATTAATATGTATAAAATTTTGAATGGTTNNNTAGTTAATAGTTAATTATCAAATTATTTATAATTTTATGTTAGATTTCTTTAAAATTTTACTGTTTTTAATTTTAATTTGAATTTAGTTTTTATTTTTTATTTTTTAATATGTATAAAATTTGGAATGGTTGAATTTTATATTTGCTTAATTTTTTTTATTTTTTTACGAGTATAGTAGGGTAGGGTAAAATTTAGATCTTTAGGGTGCGGATAGGATTAGGATTGAAAAATTCTCAACCTATGAATAAAATAAGACAGAATTTTAAAAAAAAAATTTAATTTACGAATAAAATTAGAATAGAGTCCAAATGTAACACCCTACCATACAGAGTCTTATGCTTAAGTCATAATTCAGAGATGGCAAGGTATTACAACCTCTAAAACAAAATTTTAGTACATATAGTAGTATGAATGATTGATTATAATTAGGAGCCTTGTAGAAAAAGGGGTAAACAAAAACCGTAACTCGAAAGCGCAACACTCCGATCGATAACGTAACGAGCAGGGACAAGCTAACGCGAGATTATATATATACAAAAGAGTGTCAAAAATAGAAATATCAAGACTCAAAATCCGGTTGCGAAGATAACCGGTCCGAGCATAGCAATATATACATATAATAAAATAAGGAAACCCCAAAGGGACACAAATACAGAAAACCTATTCTCCAAAAATCCCCTCTAGAAGGAGTCATCACAGTTTGTATTATTTAATGGAGATAAAAGTATCTAAATAAGATATATAAACCAAAACAGAGCCCCGAGAACAAAGATCTTCGCTAATTCGGAAGTCTCCAGCATGCCTCAACGAGAAGCCTCGTGTCCTGCATCTGAAAACCACAAAATCCGCATGGGTGAGAACCAGAGGTCCCCAGCTATAAAATTGGTACCGAAATTCTCGTCTTAATCTCCTCTATCACATTTAGCCATAAAAATAACATTTTTGGCTTTCTAGAATAAATTCTCATTTATGGGTTAATTAGCCGTTAATTAACCGGATCTTACATTCTACCCACCTAATTGGAAATTTTGCCCACAAAATTCAAATTCAATTACCTGAGAATAAATGCGGATAATCCGTTCGCATCTCTAACTCAAGTTCCCAAGTGTGTTCCTCAACACCGCCTCGACTCCAAGCCACTTTGACTAATGAAACCTCTTTTCCGCGCAATCGTTTGATACTAGTATCATCAATTATGACTGGAGCCACTGGAAGCGTCAAATCTTCCCTTAACTGAACCGATTCGGGTTCTAACACATGGCTAGCATCAGGGGTGTACTTCCGAAGCTGCGACACATGAAACACGTCGTGCAGGTTCGAAAGATGAGGTGGTAGAGCCATCCGATATGCCACCGGTCCAATCCTCTCCAGGATTTGAAATGGACCAATGTATCGAGGATTCAACTTCTTCGCTTTAATCGCCCTACCTACTCCTGTGGTTGGAGTAACCTTCAGGAAGACATGATCTCCTTCCTCAAATTCTAAGGGCTTCCGCCTCTGATCGGCGTAACTCTTTTGGCGACTCTGCGCCGTAAGCATCCTATCTCGGATTTTCTTCACTTGTTCAGTGGTCTCAACTATCATCTCCGGCCCCAACAAGCCTTTCTCTCCAGCTTTATACCAATATAGCGGAGATTGACATTTCCTCCCATACAATGCCTCATACGAAGCCATTCTGATGCTCGCATGGTAACTATTATTGTATGCAAACTCCACTAATGGCATATATCGATCCCAACTCGCCGGTTGATCCAAAACACAAGCTATCAACATATCCTCTAGGGTTTGGATCGTCCTCTCGGATTGACCATCTGTTTGAGGATGGTAAGCTGTACTCAAGCTTAATCGGGTTCCAAAAGCTTTCTGAAATGCACCCCAGAATCTCGAAGTGAAACGAGGATCTCTATCAGAGATTATAATAGCAGGTACACTATGGAGTCTCACAATCTCCTTTATGTATAACCGAACTAGCTCCTCAAGGGTGTAAGTCATCCGAACGGGTAAAAAGTGAGCTGACTTCGTCAGTCGGTCCACAATCACCCAGATAGCATCAAAACCAGTCCTAGTCCTTGGCAATCCCGACACAAAGTCCATTGCAATACTTTCCCACTTCCATTGCTAAATCTCTAAAGGTTGCAACATCCCGGAAGGTCTTTGATGTTCAATCTTTACCTTTTGATAAGTTAAGCACTTTGAAACATATTCCGCCACATCATTCTTCATACCCGGCCACCAAAACATCGCCTTTAAATCATGGTACATCTTAGTACTTCCCGGGTGAATGGAGAATCCGCTTTTGTGTGCCTCCTTTAAGATATCTTGCCTCAAAGTGCCAACATCCGGCACAATGATCCTACCCTTGAATCTCCATAACCCATCTTTTTCTTCCGACACTCTCCACTGTTTTCCTTGCTCGATAGCCGGTAACACCTTCCATAACGCTTCATCATTTTCATGAGCCTTTAGGAGTTCGGACTTAAAGTCACTCGAGATTTCTAATCGGCTCAAACACAAGGTTCCAGATACTTCTCAAACACCAATTTTTAGACTCTCGAATCCCTTGAGCAACTTCCCCTCTTGAAGCATCATCCAAGACGCATACAACGACTTCCGACTTAACGCATCCGCCACTACATTCGCCTTTCCAGGATGGTAATTTAACTCAAAGTCATAGTCCTTCAACAATTCCATCCACCTCCTTTGCCTCATATTAAGCTCTTTCTGATCAAAGAGATACTTCAAGCTCTTATGATCAGAGAAAACTTGGAACTTAACCCCATAGAGATAATGCCTCCACACCTTCAAGGCAAACACAACCGCAGCGAGTTCCAAATCGTGCGTAGGATAACTAACTTCGTGAGGTCTCAACTGTCGCGAGGCATACGCCACCACATTATGATGCTGCATCAGCACACACCCTAGACCCTTNNNAACCTTCGGTAATAGCCAGCTAAACCCAGAAAACTCCTTATCTCAGTTACTGTGGTTGGTTGCTTCCAATCCATCACAGCTTCTACCTTGGTTGGATCTACGGCTATTCCCTTCTTACTCACCACATGACCCAAAAACTTCACCTCACTCTTCCAGAACTCACACTTAGACAGTTTCGCATAGAGTTTCTTCTCCTTTAAAATCTGCAACACGGTCCGCAAGTGTTCCGCATGCTCTTCTTCAGTCTTGGAGTAAATTAGTATATCGTCAATGAAGACAACCACAAATTTATCCAGAAACGGACGGAACACTCTATTCATGTAATCCATGAATACTGCAGGAGCGTTCGTCAACCCAAAGGACATTACAGTGTACTCGTAATGACCATAACGAGTCCTGAAAGCGGTCTTAGGGATATCCTCACCCCTCACCCTTATCTGGTGATAACCGGATCGCAAATCGATCTTGGAGAAAACCCCAGCTCCTTGTAACTGATCCATGAGATCATCAATTCTCGGCAATGGGTACTTATTCTTTATGGTGACCTTGTTCAACTGCCTGTAATCCACACAGAGTCGCATACTTCCATCTTTCTTCTTTACCAGTAACACTGGAGCACCCCACGGGGATACACTTGGTTGGATAAAGTTCTTACCCAACAATTCCTCTAACTGAGACTTTAGCTCGGCCATCTCTAACGGTGACATCCTATAAGGAGCACTTGAGATTGGTCCCGCCCCAGGCACCAACTCAATAGCAAACTCGACCTCTCGGTTAGGTGGAAATTCCTCAATATCATCGGGAAACACTTTCGGAAACTCACACACTACCGAAATCTGATCCAACCTTTGATCATCACCCGAAACACCAGCAGTTAACAACAGGATGCCCTGACATTCGATTCCAGAACAGTTCACCATCATCGAATTCAAGTAATAATTATTCACCACGACCGGCCCTTCTGTATCCTCTGGCATAAAGTACACCGACTTGGTAGAACAATCAAGCAGGACATGGTTTTTGGATAACCAGTCCAATCCCAAGATAAGATCAAGACCGATCATCGGTAAGCAGATTAAATTACGGACAAAATCACGCTGCTTGAACCTAAACGAAACTTTCGGGCATCCTAGCCTAGTTACCATGGCTTCATGGGTAGCATTATACACTTTTAAGTCATAACCTAAGGTTACGATCTTCAATCCTAACTCATTGGCTTTCTCAAATGCAATAAATGAATGCGATGCTCCCGAATCAAATAAAGCATTTAAAGTTTGACCAGCCATTTCACAGTTACCTCGAATGAGTGTCTCGGATCCCTCTGCACCCACAGCTGAGGTGGTGAACACCCGACCAGTCTGTTGTGCTTTTCCAGCACCTTGCTTTTGCTTCTCCGGACAACTTGTGGCTTTATGCCCCGCTTTTCCACAATTGTAGCACAAACCCCATCCGGCCTTGCATGGTACTCCCGGATGGTGACTTCCACACCTAGTACAAGCTTGATCATTCTGAGGCTGCTTCCCAAACCTTTTCCCTTGGGAGTAGTTATTGTTGGGCCTCCTAAAAGAACCTTCCCTCTTGAAAGACGGACCTCTAGGTGCAAAGCTCTTGCCTCGGTTCTGTGGAAACAATCCTTTGTAACTTCCTTTCTCAGCGGCTGCCCTCTTCACACACTCTTCAGCAACCCTACACTTGTTCACCAACTCGGAGAAAGTTCTAATCTCCATTGGTCCCACTGAACTAAAAATATCACTCCGGAGTCCTCCTTCGTACTTAACACACTTCCATTCCTTATATTCCACCGGAGTCCCTTGACACATACGAGAGAATCTGAACAGCTCCTCAAACTTGTCAGTATACTCAGATACAGACATAGTACCCTGCTTCAGCTGCAACAATTCAAGCTCCTTGGCCGTCCTAGCAGAAGTCGGAAAGTACTTCTTATAGAACTCCTCTTGGAAGACATCCCAGGTGATATAATCATCACCCTACTGCAGGAGGCGTCGAATTCCTTGCCACCAATGCGACGCTTCCCCAGTGAGCAAATAGGTAGCGAACTCTACACGCTGCCCTTCAGGTACCACCTGCGCTTGCAGTGCTCGTTCCATGGCCTGAAACCATGTATCGGCTTCAGTCGGGCTAGTAGTTCCCTTGAACTTTGGTGGATTAACCTTCAAAAAGTTCGCCAGTGTCATCGGACCCTGAACTCCACCTCCGTCATTACCATGGTTGTTCATCTGTTGGCCAAGAGCCTCAGCAGTGGCTTGCATAGCACTAGCCATGTTCTCCAACGCAGTCATAAAGTTTACCGGATCATTAGGGTTAGTCTCCGGCGCACGAGCATTAGTACGACCTCTCCCACGGCCTCTACCGCGTCCACGAGGCGCCATCTGGTTCCTATCCACACCAAACAATCGATATTAAGTTGATCAGTCTCAATATCGGAAGTTTAGTGCTTCGAAGTCCCAAATGCATGCTCATGAACGTTTATGCCAACTATATCAAGTAGATATACTAACAGCACATAACACACATACAGAGAATGCACAGAAGCATAGTCAGTCCATTCCTCAGGCTCTACAGGAACGAACTGCTCTGATACCATAATGTAACACCCTACCATACAGAGTCTTATGCTTAAGTCATAATTCAGAGATGGCAAGGTATTACGACCTCTAAAACAAAAATTTAGTACGTATAGTAGTATGAATAATTGATTATAACTAGGAGCCTTTGTAGAAAAAGGGGGTAAACAAAAAAACCGTAACTCGAAAGCGCAACACTCCGATCGATAAGCTCCGCCGTAACACGGCAATAATCTAGCCATCCGGCTCACGGTTAAATCCATAACCAGCCAATTCATTAACAATTACGGCCATTCGGCCCATGGCATAACAAGCACTTCCACCGCCATCCTCCACATCTCACATAATCATCTTTGGTCCTCATGGATCATTCATTTTTCCCTTGCTTCACTCGCAAGTTACCACATTCACTAGCCCTTTTTCTCATGCTAGGCATATCATAATGATTTAAGACATAA
Source organism: Arachis ipaensis (assembly GCF_000816755.2). Taxonomy (NCBI): domain Eukaryota; kingdom Viridiplantae; phylum Streptophyta; class Magnoliopsida; order Fabales; family Fabaceae; genus Arachis; species Arachis ipaensis. Next base: position 71,257,668 of record NC_029787.2, read on the forward strand.
GTGGTGAGATCGGAGGCTTAGACGTATGAAATTTGGCTTTTAAAACTCAAAAATCAACTTTGGGATGAAAACAGGGCCACGCATACGCGCACGCATGGATGATGCTTTCTCGAAGAACGGCGCATACGCGCCAAGTGCGCCTACGCGCGAGGGGTCATTCTGCTAAAAATTTTCTAAGTT
>NC_029787.2:71257865-71260301 GCF_000816755.2 Arachis ipaensis
AAAACAGGGCCACGCGTATGCGCACTCCACGCGCACGCGTGGATGATGCTTTCTCGAAGAACGGCGCATACGCGCCAAGTGCGCCTACGTGCGAGGGGTCATTCTGCTAAAAATTTTCTAAGTTAAAAGCTGCAGAATTCATAGATTCAACCCCCAATCTTCCGACGGTCATAACTCTCTCATTTTAAATCATTTTTCACCCGTTCTTCGAACGGCATGGACATCCCGGATCCAATTTCATTTCTAAATAGATTTGGCACAAATCAAAGATCCGTAGTCCAAGTTATGTCCCGTCAAAGTATGCCCAAAAACCATATTTTCATTCAAAACCATAAAGTGCCATTTTCAAAACAAGCCACTTTCAACTCTTTTCAAAATCAATTAAAACATGCCAATTTCATCCCTTTTCTTTGAAATCAATCAAAGTGTACCAAATTCAACAACAAGCCATCCTCAACTCACGCATTGACATTTTACCAAAATTCTCAAAACTACCTCCAATTGGTTTAGTTTAGTTGGGCCAAGGGCCCACTTTGGGTCCGGTTGGCCCGGTTTGGCCCGTTCGGTCCAATCTTGGTCCGATTTCTATAAAATTGGTACCGAAATTCTCGTCTCAATTTCCTCTATCATATTAAGCCATAAAAATAACATTTTTGGCTTTCTAGAATAAATTCTCATTTATGGGTTAATTAGCCGTTAATTAACCGGATCTTACACCAAATCCTCCCTTACTATATCTTATCTATTGTGAGCCCTACTAATTAATCTCAGTCTACTCTATTCATCTCAATAATCAATATTATAAAGGTAAAATATAAGGTAAAGAGCAAAATTTAAAGATGTGCTTAGGTGGAAAAATCCAAACCACACATTCTAAAATCACACTTTTCACTTAAAACCGTAACTCTTCACAAAAGCGTCACCTAATGAAAAAAAGTAAATTAGAAGATTTAAGAGAAGAAATAATTAAGTTATCAAAATTAATGATTTTGACTAATGTTAACTGTAATGACACCGAATTCTTAAAATCAATACAAAATGATTTTTCTCAAAATCTTTATTTTACTATAAGTTTTATTGAAGGACTTCAAAAACCTGAAAAAACTTATTTTTCACATGGAATTTCTAAAAAATGTTACCATGGAAATAATTCACCACATCTTCATCATACCTTTAACCCACAATTAAATTCTATAGTAGACATGTTTGAAAAAATATTAGTATCTATAAAATTTCAAAGAAATAAGGAAACAGAGAATCCCAAAGAAGAAAATTTTCACAATATAATCAACATAACAGATTTAAAAGTAAAACCACCACTAAAATTATGAATATTGAAGAAAAATTAGAAGAAGTTACAATGCTTTTTAAACAATTAAAAATGGCTCAAGAAAATAATATTATGGAACAAGGATTTCAAATAGAAGAAGAATTAGTAAACCCTGAAAATATAGAAAATGAAGAACACATCCTAGATTATTCAAGTGACGAAGAACCAGCAATTCCAATACAAGTAAAAAATGAAGCTGGAACATCTAAGGATAATCAATCTCAATTTAAATGGGAAACAGGTTTTGATAATTATGCTTTTAAAAAAGGGTTTACAAATAAAGATTCAAAATATACAAAAATACCATCAAAATATGTTCCTAAAATTCAGGAAATGGAAGGAGAAAGAATGCTCGATTTAGACTGTAAAAAGAACGAAAAAGAAATTTTCGAAAATTGGTTGAATTCCTTTTTATTAGAAGCCTTTACTAATCCAAAACTTAGTGAATTGTCTGGAAAATATATTTGGAATTACATAGGATTTCATACTAAAGGAACTATAAGAGATTATATGACATCAATAGAAAACCAAATAATAGAAGATTTAGCAACAAAAACAACAGCTTATGATAAGATATTATATATAATGATGATTCTATATAAAGAATTTTTTGGGAAAAATATTATAGATCATAGACAAGAAGTCTATAATAAAGAATATCAAGAAGCAAAAAACCATTCAGCTAATATTCAGATATATGATCTATGAAATGTGGAATCTTATATATGTGAATATAGAATACATTATTACAAATTAAAAGAAGAAGATAAAAATCATTATCTTAGTATGTATATAACAAAACTTCCATATCCTGCTAATGAATTTATAATGGTAAGATTTATAAGAGAAATAAACAGAGGGACAATTAAAAATAATTTTGGTGGAGCAACCTCTGCAATAAGAGAGGAAATAAAAGAATGTTGTATGCAAGAAGCAACTCAAAAAAGATTTGCAAATATAATTAGAATTTGCTGTCAAGATAATGAAGAGATACCTCAAAAATATGGTCTTAATAAAAATTTTTCAAGAAAAAGAAAATATCAATTTAGAAAAAGAAAATACTATCCAAACTGGAGAAAAAAGAGATATTTTAGAAAGGAAAATAA
>NC_029787.2:71260314-71279167 GCF_000816755.2 Arachis ipaensis
TTATATTTCTGATCAAGAATTTTTAAAGAATATAACAGAATACACTAAAAGCTTATTTCCAAAAATAAGTACTAAAAAAGAATGAAAATGGGATGAAAAAGATAGTATGCAAATTCAAAGGATTAAATAATTATGTGAAAAACTTCCAGAACTTTATATTCCAGAAGAAAATGACTACTTAATAGTAGAAACAGATGCTTCAAACATAACCTGGTCAGGATGTCTAAAAGCTAAGAAAGCTATAAAAAGTTTGGAACAAGAAAAAGAATCATTAGATTCTAAAGATTCCCCAAAGGAATTACTTTGCAGGTATATTTCAGGGACTTTTACTCCAACAGAACAGAGATATACCACTCATGAAAAGGAAACTCTAGCAGCAATTAAATCTCTTAAGAAATGGAAAATTGATTTATTACCCAGAGAATTTACATTAAGGACAGATTCAAGTTACCTAACAGGTTTCATACGATATAATTTAAAAGTTGATTATAATCATGGACGATTGGTAAGATGGCAATTATTTTTGTTACAATATCCAATAAAAATTGAATATATTAAGGGTGACAAAAATGTTATTGCAGATACATTAACAAGAGAATGGAGTTCGTCTACAACGCATTAGATCAAGAAATTCAAAAATATGAGCAAGAACTCGAAAAATGCAAGCATTGTCAGCAAATAAGGACACAGATCCAATCTTTCAAGAAGGCCATCGAAGCAATGAAATCAACACAACAAGCAAAACCATCAGAGTTCAGCCAGCCAAGCGTGGTGGACAAATCAGGTGAAGAAAAAATTTCAGAAAATAAAACAATTGCTGAAATCATTAAAAAATCCACCCAAGATAAAAAATATTATGTAATTTATAATGGCCCTATGAAAGGAGTATATGATGCCTGGGAAAAAGCAGCACCATTCACACATCAATCAAGGATAATTCATAAAGGAGGATTTCTAACACTGGAAGAGGCAAAGGAATCCTTCAGGGAATATGAAGCTCTCCATCCAGAGCAAACCTTAAAAAGAGCAGATAAAGCTCCAATTCAAACCCAGAGAACAGGGATAATAAGAAACATTCCTACAAGGGCTGAAATCAAGGAAAAGAAAAGGGTCTGTAGATCAAATCTCAGAGAAACCCTTAACATAGTCCTGAATTGGACTGAAGAAAAAAAGGGCAATTTTGGGATATTATCCTATTGCCAAAGAACAGCTAACAAAGCTGGTTATATTCCCAGATGCTTCCCCATCTGACACCTATCATTTTTTCTAATATGGATTAATTGATACAATTTTAATTTTTAATGATCTAAAAATTATTAGTGAGTTTCCTGCAGGATTCGTTGATGCAGTAAAGAGATTTAAAAATATGATTGACAATGTAAATCCAAGGGATATATCCCTAAAATTTACAAACAATCAACCTATTTTTAATGAAGAAGAAGAATGCTTGGTTCCAGCACACCAAGTTAACTTCATGTCCGTCTTCCCAGGAAATTTTCAACCAATTGATCGAATTCAAGATTTAACAATTTACCGTCACGAAGGAAGATTTAAGGATGGGAATTGTCCATCAAACCCAACTATTATAAATAGGTTGCTTAGGCAATTGTAGAAGTATCAGACAATAGAAAGCATGAGGCTAAGAGTACTCATATGCTAGGAGAGCAAGGAGGAAGCTGCCAAGGCGATTCTATAGTCTGAAAAAGAATTCCCTTAGGGAAAAATAATTCTAAACTCCCCTTTGGAGTTAGCATCTACAATCTCCCCTCTGGAGATAAAAACACCTTATGTAAAATATACTAAATAAAGGAAGTTTTTCTCCAGAAAGGTACATCTTCATCCTAGTCTTTCAATTATGAATTATTTAGAAAGTTTAGAATTAACAGAAGAATCTGATTATTATAGATTAACTGCTTTATTAGATAATGAAAAACAGGCTGTTCTAAAAACAGAATTAAATCTCAAATCAAATGAAAACTTTAATAAACAAAATCTCTTAAAAGAAGTTTTTAATAGAAAAAATATAATATACTATGGAAAAATTCAACTTGAAGCCCCTATAAAGATAAAATCCGCCAATGGAGAACTTGAAATAGCTTTGATAAATAATGAAGAATTGAGTAAACAGATTGAGAAAATTAAGGATCAACAAAAAAGATCTAAAATTGGATGGATTCATATTAGTACTATACAAATCTTAATTAAATCTACATATATGAAAGGAATTAATTCACCAATAAGTTTAGCAATCTGTGACAAAAGAATTACTGATGACCCAATAGATCAAATAATTGGAATTGTTCATGGAAACTTGGCAAACGTAAATGTTAAATTCAATGCCCATCTTGGATATGCTATACCTTTATCAACTGAAAATCTTGGTAGATCTATAAGTTTGGCTTATAAATTTCACAGAAAGAATCTAATGGAACAAGATGATAAACCATTTTCGATTATATATGCTATAAATTATGCCTTAACAAATAGCCATCATAGTATAATATTTAAAAACAGAGAAAGAATTTATGTTGATGAATTATTTCAGAAAATTGTAAAAACAGAAATACCAAAATATAAAGCTATTGAAAACCCAGTTCTATTATTAAAAGAACCATCAGGAAAATTAGTTTCATCGAATTTTCAAATAAGAGAATCTAAAATTAATAGCCCTTTAAGTTTATCTAAGTTAAAAATTAAAGAAGAAAATTCTGAAATAAAAGAATTAACAAAAAAGGTCGAAAAGTTAAATGAAACTCTAAACACTAAATTATGACAATAAATAAAGAAGAAATATATGTAACTTATCAAGACAAGAAACAAGAGCTCTTTGAAAGAGAAAATCGTTTAAATTATTTACAGTTTTCTGGAATAAATCAAAAGGCATTTGAAGCTCTAAAAATAATTTATGACAAGTTAAAAAGAGAAGTTGAAGAGCTAGAAAAATTAATAGAATCTCTGGAAAATAGTGATAAATCGATAATAGAGTTTACAGAAATTCTAAAATAAATAATGAAGCATAAAAAGATTGAAAAACCAGAAAATAAAATAAAAAAAAAGGGCGAAAAAATTAAAAAGTAAAATAAAGGAATATAAAAGGGAATTAAATAATCTTCAAATCGAAATTGATGACTTATAATAAAAAGGATAGAAATAAGAATAAATATAAACAAGTTGGAATTAAACTTAAAAAATTTATAAATGCCTGGAAAACCATATTATGACTTAAAAGAATTAAAATTGTTGAAAGAAAAAATGGAAAATGAAGTTGAAAAATTAAAAAGATATTTAGAAACAACAGAAAGTGTAGAAATAAAAGAAGTTTGTGAGGATTTGAGAAATTATATTAAAGAAAAAGACAAACAGATAAAAGATTTTATATACAATAATCCATGCAAAAAAGAATATTATAAACTAAAACAAGATTAAAAAAAACTATAAAAATCAGAATTATAAATCAAGGACTAATAATAAATAATCACACAAGAAAAATAGTAGAAATGGTTAATACTTTAGATTATAAACTTGCAAATTATTCAAATCCTTTAAATAAAGCACCACCAATTAAATCTATACAAATTATAAACTTATTTAAAGTAAAATATGAAGAGTTAATTTCGAAAAAGAAATTAAAAGAAAAGTCGACTGTTAAAAATTGGTATCAGAGCCAAGTTAACGATTAAGGATAATACTTTCTCTTTAAGTAACATTTTTTAGTGACACGCTTTTCTACCACAAAAAATAAAAATCTATAAAAATGCATCTTTACAGTAGATGGCCCTATTATAAAATATATGCCTAGCTCATATCGAACTGTAGACACAAAATAAATGAATGGTTTATTCTATATAAGATGGTGATGGTGATGGTGATGGTGATGGTGATGAAAAGGACATATTGAAGTAATCCCAAGTAGTTGTCCTAATAATCATTTACGCTATTGTATAGAAAATGACCTATTCAGCATTCTTAAATATCTGACAAAGCCCTTCTTGTTACAGATTAAATTATTTTATTGGTTGATAACGTGGGATTTGCGTATCGCTTGTCTTCAGGTTTCGAAGATCTTCTACTTATGTTTACCATTTATTTATCTCGATTTTTTAATAACTATATGACTACTGTACTATATTTTCTTAGTACAATTACTAGAGTTCAGACCAAAACTAGGGTTCTTGCCAAAATCCGTAACCACTCATTTTAATAATATAATAGAAATAAGAATATTTTTTAGCCAACAATAAGTCAACATTTTTCATTAATAAAACATTATTTTCCTTCCTACAATAAGAATTCAATAAGTCAACATTTTTCATTAATAAAACATTATTTTCCTTCCTACAATAAGAATTCAAATTTTTTTTATTTATCTACTATTTTATTAGCTGATTATTAATAAAAGTAAAGTTGATTCCTAGCAAAAAGGAATAATAATGTATTGCTTCATTTTTTGTAATGGTTTCTAGCTAGAACGGCAAGAAATCTCGGATTAACACAACTAGAACAAAATTGAAGTACAGAGCAGAGGAAAGAACAGAGTTGAGAGAATGAGAAAGCTATGAAACTCATTATCACTTATTTTAGATTGATATTTTTGTTAAAAATAGAATACTAGGCATTTATTGTTTTGATTGCTTTTATGAACATAAACGGTTAAGAATTTAAAAATTTATAATTGAAAAAAATAAAAATATTTAAAATACAAATTAAAATACTTATTTTAAAAGTTTTGATTTTAGGTTGAGCCAAATAGGCAAAAATTCATAAACAGGCCTCACTAGGCCCAAGTCCACCCTCATCCTTAGCCAATTTTAGCACACTCCCCCCTTCATTAACTCAAATACATTTGGCACAAAGAGAGAAGAGAGGAAGAGAGTGGTGCCCTGAATGCTACTATTCATCACTTCACTAAAATCCTCATAACTTCCAAACTGAAATTTCGATTGACGATTCGTTTGCGGCTATACGTTTGTCTTGACTCCCTCTTCAATTTTATTTAACTATTGTGGTAAGAAATTGATGAGAGAAAATTGAAACTTATGAATACTGACAAGTGTACCGGATCGTTCAAGTAATACCACGGTGAGTAAATATCATTCCTACGAGGATTAAAGGATTGAACAAGCAAATATCATATTAAAAGCCTAATTAGATTAATAAAACTTGATTGATAAAGAGGGCAAGAGTGTATCTTGCTGAGAGTTTTGAGAATCTTGAATGCTTGAATGCCACAGACTGTGAGCTTGAATGATGATTTGAGAAAAGATAATAATGGTGAGAGTCAAAGGCTTCAGAGATATTTATACTTTTAGAGAAATCAAACCTTATTTACTTATCTTGAAATTTGCAAAGATCTTTCACGACAAAATCTTTAGTAAATGATTTTCAATACTTTGACTCCTCAGTTTTTCAAGCATTAATTAGTCATCAATTAATTAATCAAGAGATAAAGTACAAAAACTGATTTTAGATTCAAATAAGATTTAAAAGTAGTTCTTAGGTCGAATTATATGTCATGTATTCAAACTAGTCCTGTCCATTTCAATCTTAAAAGAAATATAATTTTCAAAAGTTGTTCTAATCCGAATTATATGTCACTTATTCAAAATTAGAGTGATTGAAAATCATGTATGTGTCACACACTAATTGAACCACTATTCCTAGTTGTTTTAAGCTTTAATTCAAATATCAAATTTTGCAATTATTATAAAAGAATTCAAAAGAGATTAGCATACATTTCGATACTACTAATCTGAATGAAGAATGAATAACTCAATCATGAAATAGATTAATGAAAAACTTCAAAATAAAAATAAACGTATATTAATAACCCCTAGAAAACATAAACAGAGCTCCTAATCCTTTAGCAAAGGATTAGTTACGCATGAAAAAGTGAAAGAAAAACAAGAAGAAGAGATTACAGAGGAGCAAGATGTCCTCCCTGTGAAATAGGTTCACTTATTTATATCCTAATTCTAGAATTCAAATTTAAACTATCCTAATCTTATCTCTTGAAGAGAAAATAATATAACCACTTATCTTCCGGAGAGAAAAATAAGATAATTGCTTACGGACTTGAATTTCAAATTCAAAACAATAATTCAAATCAAAATCTAAACGACCAAATCTCTTATGTTTCTAAAAAGAATTAATAACTAATATTCTAGAGTCTTCAATGCTTTAGATGTGATTAAGGCCTCTAATGATGTAGATAATTGGGCTTTAATTATTGAATCCGAGAGTTGTAATTGCTTCTAAGCTTGCTTGGATTAGAGGAAATTTGGACAAAAGCCAAAAATCACACTTCCAGGGAGTGTTGGACCGCCGGGTGTGGAGATAGGCCGCGCTGGGCGTGCTGAAGTCATGCTTGGAGTCCTCCGGGTGTGGATGGAAAGCCACCGGGCATGAGGCCCATCCGCCGAGCGTGGGGCTTGGTCTGTCGGGCGTGCTCCTCGTGCACTGGCGTGCTTCGTTTCCTTCTTTTTGGGCATGCTTTCTTCTTTAGGCCACGCTTTTGCTATTTTTAGATTTTTTTTTCTTTGATTCTTAGTAATTTTTCAGCCAAAAACTTCTGAAAACATAAAACTACTATCTCAACACCAAATATTTGATTATTTATTAAATTCTATTAGAAAAAATAATAAATTTGATTAAAACCTAAGAAAATAAATGAAAAAGGGCTTTAAAAATTGCTTAAGATGACGTGTCATCACAACATCAAACTTAAAAATTTTCTTGTCCTCAAGCAAAAAGAAAGATAAATGGAGTTTAGCTTAATGAAAAAGAATTGAAGAACTTTTAAGATTTGAAAACAAAAGTGAGATTTATGATAATCCTTGTAGTTACATTCGGCTTCTCTTATCCTTCAAGAATCTTGCATATTTAGGATTTAGGAATTTTCAAAAACTGAAATTCAAATTATATTATGAGAATTCTTTTTGAATTTATATGACTTGAAGGCAGTTTACTTCTTATTTGGATTAAGGGAAAGATCTTTTGCGGACTTTTGACTCTTAGTGCTTTGTCACAAGGCAACTTTTAACGGACTTTCAATCGATAATCCTGGTCCAGTTGGCCCAAGTTACCGGGTGATAAGGCATCCCTCAGATCTAGTTATCTGAGCCTTTCCTTGACATGATCACACTACAAACACATAACTAGGATTTTGAACCAGAAATCGATGCCCAAAGCCACTTTGGATTTCTTAATATTTTGTCTTAAGGCAACTCCTTAAGCGGACTTTCAATTGATAATCCCTGTAACACCCTACCACACAGAGCTTTACGCTTAAGTCGTAAAACAGAGGTGGTGAGATATTACAACCTCTAAAAATAAAATATATACGTAGTAATAATTGAAAGAAATACATATCGAGGAGCCTTGAAGGAAAGTTTAAGCAAAAACCGCAAAAAGAAAAGTGCATCATACTCGAAAACGTTAAACCAGATAAACCGAAAGGATAACCATGAATACATATATAGTAGAGTTCCAAAATATAGAATATCAAGCTCCTTACTCAATCTACAAAGCTAAGACTGGTCGGAGTATAAATACAAATATATATTAAGAGTGTTTTGAAACATAAAAATTTTACCTAAATAAATTAAAGAGAAACTCATTACTAGAATTCTCTAAATGAGTTTCTAAAATGTGAGTCTCTTTTTTTTATTATTATATAAATCGTTCTAGGTCATTGAAATTTATGTTAATTAGTAAAAAGTGGTGCCTTAGGACGATTTATGCTTGAATTTCTTTGAAAATAATGAGTATAAATCGTCCCAGCGTATTGAGGCTTCAGTGATACACATAAATCGTCTCAGGTAAAGTGTTTAACATTATCAAAGATTAAACCACACTAATTTGAGACGATTCATTCACATTAGATAAAACTCAAACAGATATCACGATTTATGTGTTTAGGGACAAACTACAAAGGGTTGTAACGATTTATATAAAAACGAGAAGCTGAATAACCTTCCGCGGTTAACCTTTCCTCTATTTTTCACAATTATCTCCGCAAGGAGCTTCAGACAAGGAGAATATTGGTGAAGAGGGGTGGGTCTGTAGCGGCAGAAATTGATTATGGAGCATTCAGTGGTGGAGCAAGGCACAGCGGTGAAAAAGGTGGTGCCCGGCAAAGTCGAAGGTGAAGAGTTACGAAGTCAGTGGCAGCGGAGACAGGTTCTGCAACCAACGAATCGCGGTGGAAGAAGTCAGATCACCATGAAGCATTAGGCAGTGGCATTTTCGAGAAAAGATGGTTGGCAATGAGGGATACATCTACCACCTAAACAGAGTGGCGCATGTGGCTGGATTTATCAATGAAGAGGTTAGTTGTAAAAGTGGTTTTCTAATTTATGTGCTTGATGAAATTAATTTATTGACTCATGGTTAGTGTATTCATGTGTTAGAAATTTCTTATGATGAAATTTAACTAGTCATGTGAATTGTAGATATTAGTTATTTGTTGATAAACCCTAATTTTGTGGTTTATCTTGTGTTGAATTTGGTGGGTTTCCTCAACTTATCTCACATTTATTCAATAAAATAGCATGCTTTTGTAATTCTCCCTAAATTTGTGCTTAAGAGTGAAAACATATTTTTTAGGCCTTAAAATAGCTAAATCTAATTCACTTTAATTCCATTCGATGCCTTGGTATGTTTATTAAGTGATCTCAGGTTCATAAGGCAAGGATTGGATAGAAGAGGTGAAGATAAAAGCATGCAAAGTGGAGAATTCATGAAGAAATGAGCATTTGGAGGATTCAAGGCCACGCGCACGCGTCAACCACACGTACACGTGATAGAGAAGTTTGCAGCCACGCGCACGCGTCATCCACGCGTATGCGTGAGGAGGAAATCTGCCAGCGACGCGCACGCGTCACCCACGCGTACGCGTGACCAGAGAATTGTCAAGCGACGCGCACGCGTCGACCACGCACACACGTGACGCTAGTCACGTGACCTCATTAAAGTGAATACGCTGGGGCGATTACTAAGCTTTCCGAGCCCAAATCCAACTCATTTCTGAGGCTATTTCATGCAGAATTCAAGATGGATCAAGGGGGAGCAATTAGAAAGTGTAGAAAACATGCTTTAGGTTAGTTCTAGAGAGAGAAGCTCCCTCTTCTCTCTAGAAATTAGGGTTCCTAGTTTAATTTTTCCTTTTATTTCATATTTTAATTCATATTTTAATGTAGTTTCATTTATGTTTTTATGCTCTCTTGTCTTGATCTTCTTAGTTTCTTTGTTAATTTCTCTTTTATGCATCTTTTTATTTTATGAACACTCTTGTCAATTTCACTTTCCTTTAATGCAATTTTATGCTTTATGTTCTTTTAATGTTTGTTTGAGTTGTTATTATTATTTCCTTGTATTGGGTAGTGGTAGAATTTATTATTTCTTGAAATTTACTAGGCTTTTTTTTATACCTTCCAAGTGTTTGACAAAATGCTTGGTTGGACTTTAGAATAGTTTTTGAGCATTCTTGGCTTGGAAAGAGAAATTGAGCAATCTTAAGTCATTAATACCCAATTTGGATTGGTGATCTAGAGTGATTAGTTAGTCTTGTATCCGTTAACATTACCTATGGATTGGTATTAACTAGTCCTATTTGACTTTCTCTCAATATGAAGATAACATTATACCTTCTTCCGATGTTAGAGATGACAAAATAGGATTAGCTCTTGTTAACTATTGTATGATAATTAATGACTAGGATAGAAAGTCTTGAGTCTTGATTCTCAATCCTTGCCATGAATGCCTCTTTTTAGTAATTGTTATCTTTAGTTGTTTGATTGACTTTCTTGCCATTTTAATTTCTTGTTTTATCAACCCTCCCCATGAAACTCATAACCAATAATTGAGCACTCGATTGTAATCCTAGGGAGAACGACCCAGGACTAATACTCTCGGTTATTTTTATTGGGTTGAACTTTTGACAACCAAAATTAAACTTTGATTGAGGATTATTTGTTGGTTGGGAATTATACTAGCAACAGAATTATTTTGTGAAAATTTCTAATCGACGATAATCCTCTTTCATTTGTATAGAGAATGTTGAGGTTGTAGCATGAATATGAAAGATGTTAGAGTCAGTAAATGAGAAATTTGATGTCAGTTATTGGGGATAATAATAAAGCTTTCTAACTGGACTGATTTACTTTAAAAATGTAGTTTATAGAACTTATTAGTTACTTTCTATATAATTTGTTTGTTGGTATTATGCCTTGTTAAGTTGCGACTTTTATATTTCTTTTTTATCAGCTAACTTAATGTATACAGAGTATCCGTTAGCAATAGAAGATGATAATGCATGACGGAATTGTGCCCTATTTAGTTAGAGTCGGTCTACTTCATGTTGTAAGGCTAAATGATTATCGGTTTAAGCTTGATGAGCCACTGATTAGTGTATTTGTGGAGTAATAGCGTCCAGAAACCCATTCGTTTCACATGCATGTCGGGAGTGCACGATCACCTTACAAGATGTGGCATACCAGTTTGGCTTCCTTATTAATGGATTTGTAGTTAGTGGATATCTCAACGAACTTGAGCAGTTGATGAAGGGTGGAAAGCCTGCATGAGTGTAGTTCGAAGAATTGTTTGGTGAACTTCCACTGAACAATTATGTTGATGAGTTCACAGTATCATATGGATGGCTCCAAACAAGTTCAAAGTCATCCTCCCTAATTCAACAGAGGTGATTGCCCAGTGTAAGATCCTAAATTTTCAGAAATTAAATAATAAATTATTTAATAATTTATTTTATTTATTTGAGAATATATTTTCAGGGATTTTTATATTAACCGAGTACTTTCTTATTATTGATTTAAAGCTTTAGTGATTAATTCTGTTTTAGGATTGAGTTTTGATGGTGATTTGTTTTAATTTAGGCCGGAGGCCAAGTTAATTTAATTTGGGTCAGAGGCCGAGTTGATTTGATTTGGGCCAGAGGCCGTGATTGGTTGGATCAGTGGTAAGTTTTGTTTAAAATGGTTTCTTAGTAAGCGGTGAAATGTATGGAATGTTATTTTGCGTGAAATTTTTTTAGAAAAAAAAATANNTTATAGTATTTATTTAAAAATAAGTTTTAAATTGATAATTAAATAGTATTTTATAGAAATTATTATTGAATTAAAAATTGATTTTTTCAATTATTTTATTATCCTTAATTTTATTAAAAATACCTATACTAGCCCTAACCCTAATATCTAAATCAAAATCCTAAATCCCCAAAACTCACATCCTCCCAAACTCTCACCCAATGAAGAAAGGAAGAAAAGAAATGGGGAAAATCAGAAATGGGAAAGAGAGGAAAGGGAAAGGAGGAAGAAGGAAAGAAGAGAGGGAGACGCTGCCGCCCAGCTCATCGCCATTGTCCAGCTCACCGCCGACGTCAACTTCAACCCACGGGGGAAGAAAGAGAGTTTGCGGAGGAGAGAGAGGGATCTCACACCGCTGTTCGTGCCGTCACCAAGGAGCCGTGCAAGAGAGAAGGAGACGCGGAGGGAGGAGCTGTCGCCACCGTCCATGCAGTTGTCTTCGCACGTCGCCGTTGTCTTTCGTGCAAGACGCCGCCATCGTCGCTGCCCAGTCACCACCGTGCCTCCATTACCGTCGTCGAGACCACCATTGCCATTGCCAGAAACGCCACCCAAAGCCGTCATTGCAGCCATCGCCACCTGGGGAACTACGTGAAGCCGCCGTCGCCGATGATGGAGGGCCGCCGCCGAGTTGCATGCGGCTGTTAGAGCCAGTCCTTACGGACGTTGATGTTGCTAGACAGCCGAAGCTATGTTGTCATTCTTTTTGCCGAAAAAACGCCGACGGCACCACTACCTTGTTTCCCCTGGTAGGAGTAAGTTTTGTTTATTTCCGTTGTGGCTGTTGCTGCTGTAAATCATATAGTTTTTGTGGTGGTTTTTGATGTTGTCACCGTTATCCTAATTACTAGAGTTGTTGCTACGGTTGCCGTTGGAGTTTTCAATCGTCGTTAGAGCTAATGCTATGTCCTTTGGTCTGTTCTTGGAGTGAGACTAAACTTATTTTGCCTCGTTTCGACATGATTATCTGCTCTAGTTATATCTAATATCTGTTTTTGCTTTGATTCTAATTGACGTCAGTTTACTTACCATTGTGGCCATCAACGCTGTTGATATTACCAGAAATCTATCAAAGTTGCTATTGGTGACGCGAATTATAAAATAAAAAGAGTTTCTTTGATGCGTTTGGTTATGGGTTCGATTATTCGAGGTAGGAGTTTTTCTTAAAACTTATTTTATATCGCAAAATTGTTATAAATAGATATTGATGTGAATAATATATTTTATTTTATGATTTCATGAGTCTTATGGATTGAATTGAGTTACTCTGGATGATTGTAATTATTTTTCTGGTGGAATTATTGACCGTTTGAGAATGTTGAATATTTTGAGTTATTGATTTTGTTAAATTGGCGATTGTTGAATTGGTTTTCTTGAGATTTGAAAATATTTTATTGTTGAAAATGAGTTAACTTTTGAAAATATTTAATGTTAGAATTTGGTTTGAATTTTGGAAATGATGATTTTAGAAAATATTTAATGTTAGACTTGGTTTGGTTTGGAAGAGATTTAATATCATAATTTAGTTTAAAACAAATTTGGAAAGGATTTGATATTTGAAAATGGTTTGATTATTAGAAATGATTTGCTATTTAGAATTGGTTTGGATGGGACCCAAAAAGGATGGCAGAGTCTGAATTTTAGAGAGATGCTGCCGAAATTTTTATAAAAACTGAATGTTTCATTTGAAGTGCTTATTAGAAAGATTTGGGCTTTGAAGGATTTTATAATTTGATTTTGAGTTATTAAGAAAAGGATTATGTTTTGAGTTTTCTTTATTTGGAAAAGAATGAATTATGTTTTGAGTATGAATTGTTGATGAACAAAATGGGAGGTGTGATGATAAGGAATGAAGGATGATGAGGATCACTTTTAAAGTTTGATTGATGAATGAATTGAATAATAGAGAATGGATTTGAATATGAATTTGAATTTAAATTTGATTGAGATATATGTGACCGAGTAAGAGGCAGTGACATTATCCACTTGCTTCAGATATAAGTTGAGACTCCTAATAAGATGCAGTGGTGTTATCCACTTGCTCTGGGTAAGTGTTTGAGGCTTCAGGTAAGATGCAAGGGTTAAGTTTTGTCGCTGCTTGCTCCGGGTCGAGAACTGTAACACCGCCTGGGTAAGAGGCAGTGGTAAGGTTGTCCCTTGCTCCAGGTACGCGGGTAAGATACAAGGTTTGTAGCATTGTCCCACTTGCTTCATGTTTGATGTTCTGTCTAGAGTTAGCTATCGAAAATGTCAAGTTTGTCTTTATAATAGATAAGACTCATTGGCCATAAAATGAGACTCTAGGGTTAGCTATCCCTCATGTTGGTGGTGGCGAAGTTGAGGGTTGTTTCCGAATGTGATATTTGATTGTTGATTTGATTGAATGGCTAAGGTCGGAGGCCGTGATTGGTTTTTGATTAAGATTTAGTAAAGTATAAATATCAAGCTGGTTCAGCATAGACATAATGAATCTATGTTTGTAATAGGTTGATCATTCATACAGTTAGGAAACTTCTAAGATTCTTTCATAAGAAAAGTGAGTTTTGGATTTCTGGATAATTAACTAATTTTCTTTAAAAAGGTTTTGAATTTTTAGATGGTTAAACCGTCGGTTTTCAAAAGATTCATAAGACAACGATAATCACTGAGCTTGAAAACAGTTTTCTTATTAAATATCTTCTTATGAAAATTCTGAAAAATCTGTGGTGAGACCATATGGTTAGGTTCTCACCTCCTATAGCTTTATCTTTTCAGGAATCGGATGAAAAGGCTTACAAAGAGTTTATTTGTGTTTTACTTATTTGATATTGTTATATTAATTTAGTTATTATTGATTTATCCTTCGCCATTAATATTGTATCTTGAAAAGAGGGTTATGAGTACTGATGGTTATGTTTGTAAGTTATGGTAGAAAGGACGTAGTTATTATATGTGTGCGTGTGTGTGTGTGTGTGTGTGTGTGTGTGTGTGTGTGTGCATATTTAAGTGGTTGTGATTGATTTGTATGTATGTATGTATGTGGGTTTTCAAACAAAAAGTATTTTCAGATTTTAAAAGAATAGTTTATACGGTTCGAGTTTTGCAAAGGCTCCTATTTTATTGTTAAGTATATAGAAGTCGTCGTATAATACTCCTCATTATTAGAGTGGTACAGCTGGAAGTATGACATTCTGGTAGTAAGGGTGTTACATCCAGGTTTTTGCGCGTGGTTACATTATGATGTTATTGTGTACAATGATTTCGGGGACAAGTCTGGTGCTAAAGTTCATTTAAGGTGGATACCGTATGTTGCTGACCTCGACGGGCTTGGGAAATATAGTTGGGGATCAGCCACGCTATCATGGTTGTACAGGTGTCTTTGTAGAATGGCTAACCAGCATGTAAAGAACCTTGCAGGGCCGCTGACATTCCTACAATCTCAGATCTTTTGGCGCTTTCCTACGTCCAGGCCCATAGGGTTTGACACGATCCTTTGGCCGCTTGAATTCAACAATCTTAATGAGATCATTGGTCGGTGTGGAATCATCCTGAATAATGGGGCATGTTCCTTGTTCAACCTCTCCTAACTCTTCAACCACTCCTTCCGATTCATTGTTCTCAACTTCCTCCACTTGTTGCAACTCATGCTTCAACTCCTCTTCTTTCTCTTGAGGTTCCAAGCTCTCTTCCACTCTACATTCTTCAATTAAAGTTGACTCTTCGCATTCATCCATGAAAGTGCCTGAAATGTTGCAAGAGCGTATTGAGGCCAATCGGGTTAAAGCTTTGGCTAAGGTAGCCATGATGTTTCGTTGCCTCTTTTGGTACTCTTATTGCTCTTGGAAAAACACTTGGAGTGCTTTCTCCGTTGAGGGTTATAGAGAAAAATAAGGTTTATCATTTGGGAGAAGGTCTTCATATATGGAAGGTGGTTCATGATGGTGAGAATGTTGAGGTGATGTATATAGAGGGAATTGTTCAAGAGGTTCATGAGAGTAGGAATGTTGGAATGGTGATAGTTCTAAGTATGGTTCATAAGGCTTATATGGTTGTTCATGGGGTTCATAAGGTTGGTAGTATGGTGGATATGGATTTGGATCATATAGATGTTATTGGTGGTGAAATGGGGCTTGAGGGTATTGTGGTTGAGGGCAATGTTGAGGATGTAGTTCATAAGCCTATGGTGGTTGAGGTTCGCAACCATAGTAAGACCCACTATATCCATTGGATTGGTGTACATCATGAGGTAGATTGTAATCATAGTGACATGGAGGAGGAGGTTATTGTCATGAGGATTGTCCATATGAATGCAACTCCTCCCTCATTTGATAATTCCTTCCTCGGTGCTAATCGTCATTGAAATTGCCAATTCCTACAATATTTCCACAATCATACCCAAAACCATAAGGATGAGAATTCATAAGGAAAATGACAAATAAAAAACAAAAGATATCAAGAAAATAAGACAAACAAAATCCTATTAAAGTTGTCACAAAATCAAATCAAATAACCAGGAGATTTAAATTTCGGGTCATTCTCTCACGGGATTGTAATCGGGTGTGCATATCATTGGCTATGAGAGAATTGGGTGGTGGTAGCAATAAATAAGAATTTAAAAGACAAGAAAGTAAAAGAGCAATCAATAACTAAACATCAAAAGCGATTAAACTAAAAGCAATTAAAATAAAGGAAAGGGAATTCAATTGATCTTGGTAAGGGTTGAGAGTCAAGGATCACTATTCTTGTCATTGACCACAAACATGGCAATTATGAAGATTTATCCCACTTATTCAACCCCTAAACATCGGAGGTAAGTCAAATAGGAATAATTGATCTTAATCCAGAAATCCTAACCAACTCACTAGTTAGGCTTAGTGAACGGATAACGTTAGTGGAAACAAAATCAACTAACAACCTTAAATCACCAATTAATATTAGACATCAATGACTTAAGGTCACCTAAGTCCTCAATTCCAAGCCAAGAGTACAAAAATCTAATCTAAATCTAGAAGAAACATTTTGTCAAACACTTAGAATGTATAAAAGGAAAATATCATAAATTGGAAGAATAATAAAATCTATATCTACCAAACCAAGAAAGCAATAACAATAATTCAAATAAGCAATAATAAACATGAAAAAAATCAATTGCATTAAAGGAAATTGAAAATTCAACAAGAGAATTCATAAACTAAAATTAACAAAAATTGATAAGCTAACAAGTAAGATACATCTTTGCATGATTAAGGTGGATAGTGAAAAGCATTCTTGAATTTTTAAACATTTCCAAAGCCTTAACGTTTCTCCATTCATATTACTTTCTTAATTGTTTACTAATTACATTCAGTTATTTCTCTGTTTTTGCTACTAGAATATCTTTGAAACCTTAATTTGTAATTGTCTGACTAGAATAATCAATTAACCATTGCTTGCGTAGTCTATTAATCCTCATGGGAATGATAACCCACTCAATGTAGTATTACTTGATACAATTCGGTGTACTTGCCGAGTTGTGGTTTTGCAAAATTTCGCATCACCATAGTATTTACTTTTGATAAATTTAGATCTTATTTAATTGACTCAAAAGTAATAGTTTACACTGATCATTCTACTCCTAGGTACCTCTTATCTAAATAGGATGCCAAACCAAGACTAATAAGCTTGGTTTTACTACTCCAAGAATTCAATGAGAAAATTCGGTACAGAAAAAGAACAGAAAATCCAGTGGCAGATCATCTCTCCAAGATCCATCTTGATGAAACTCAGGCATCACAAGTAACCCTCAAGGAGGAGTTCCCAGATGAACAGCTCCTAGCCATCACGGTTGTGTCATAGTTTGCTAACATGGCTACTACAATTCCAGAGATCCAAAAATTTATTCCAAAATCAGAGATGCCACAAAATTTCATACTTGAAGTAGAATTATTTGAGGTATGGGGAATTGATTTCATGAGGCCATTCCTTTCTTCAAATTCAAACTTCTACATACTCGTGGTCATCGACTATGTAACTAAATGGGTGGAAGCCATGCCATCACCTACTTATGATACTAAGGTTGTAATCGACTTTCTAAAAAAGAAAATTTTTAACAAATTTGGGGTTCCAAGAATACTGATTCGTGATGGAGGAACCCACTTCTGTAATAAACAACTTGAAGCGCTCCTTCAGAATTATGGAGTCAAACACAAGGTAGCAACTCTATATTATTCGTAAACTAGCGAACAAGTAGAGGTATCTAATAAAGAGCTAAAAAGAATCTTGGAGAAAATGGTCAATGCCTCTCGAAAGGACTGATCTAGAAATATTGATAATGCTCTGTGGGCCTACAAAACAACCTTCAAAACACCAATCGGTATGTCACCTTATCAACTAGTCTATGGTAAGGCTTGCCACTTACCTGTTGAGCTAGAACATAGGCATTATGGGTAATCAAATTCTTGAATTTTGATGCCAAGGCAGCAAAGAAAAAGAGACTATTGCAACTCAACAAACTTGAGGAATTTAGAATTCAAGCTTATGATAATGTCCAATTATACAAAGAAAGAACAAAGAAGTGGCATGTCAAAAACATTCTTCCAAAAGATTTTGAACTAGACCAGAAGGTTTTTCTCTTTAATTCAAGATTAAAGTTATTTCTTGGAAAGCTAAGATTAAGATGGTCTGGGTCATACACAGTAAGTAAAATATCTCCATTTGGACACATTGAAGTCATGGAGGAAAATTCTGGGAGAAAGTTCATGGTTAATGGACAAAGATTGAAACCCTATCTTGAGGAAGTAAGCTTGCGAAACATACCCCAACCACCAACCTAAAAAGCCCAACGTCAAGCTAGTAATGATAAAGAAGCGCTTGATAGGAGGAAACCTAACCATGGTTAGTATTTTCCTTTTCATCTTTGTTTCTTTTGTTTAAAAGCCTATAGTCATCATCATCATCTTCTTCTTCCCCTTATTCCTCCTCTTTTGCTTGCATATTTACTTTCCTTTGTTTTACATCAAATACCCCGCATTTAATATCACATTAGATTAGGGTTTTTATCTTATTCTTTTTCTTTTCATGCATGTATGCTTTTGGCCGTGATTTACATTCATTATTTTGTCAATCTTTAAGTTTAATGTAAATTTCTAAGTTTGGTGTAAACCCTTAAGTTTGGTGTTGGTAACTCCATGAATCATAAGAGAACCGGCACAAAGAGCAGTGATAATAACTGAATAGACTTGAGTAAGATCATAATAAGATAAAACCTCTTTACTAGTAGTTAGTTATTGTCTTTCTCCGTTACTTTCATCTTTTCTATTTATTTTCCTTGTTTTCTATTTATTTACATTTTCCTTCCCTGCATACATAGCATATTCTATCTTTTCTTATCTTGAACTTAAAATTTGAATTCTTATTCCTCCAGTAACTATTTTTATGGAGGATATCTTGATAAAAAGATTGAATTAAATGATTAAAAACAAATAGTAGAGGTGCTTAAGTATATGTAGTTATATTTGAAGAAATCTGAAATACTTGAATTTTAAGAAAACGAAAAAAGAATGTTCAAAATTAGAAATTTAAAGAAGTATTATGAGGATTCAACCATCAATTCCTTGAAGCAGTAAAAAAAATTGGAATGATAAAAAGAAATCGAAAATTCCAAGGCTCTAAGCACCAATGATTAGGATCCAGTTCTGTGCTTGTGATGTTTCTGTTTTAAGATAGACTTGGGCTAGTAAATCCGAAGGGTGCTTCATCACCTGATAACTTGGGCCAAGTGGACCGGAATTGTAAAA
>NC_029787.2:71280088-71283247 GCF_000816755.2 Arachis ipaensis
TATTCAATAACTTAATTATTATTCAAAGAAATTAGAAAATTAATTTTTATAGTTTAGAAAAGAAGAAATATTAAAAATACGAATTTTAACACTAATTTTAAATATTTTGGCCTAAAATTGGACCGTTGGGCCAAACTGGGCCCAAGTCTAATCTTATATAAGCCAAACACTTACCTTTTCCTCCCAAAATGAATGGAAGCACGCTGAGGAAGAGAAGATTCAGGTGAAAACCCTAACCTCAACCTTCACCAACTTCAATCTCTTATATCTCTCAATTCGGAGCTCCGATTGTTGCACTGTTTGCGGCTCCGTGACCACCGCGTTGAGCTCTACAAAACCCACTGTTTAGAGCCAAAGTATGATTTTGGTTTCTCGTAGATAATATATAATGTTTCGTAAAAACATAGGCTACACGACCATATGATAGGTTCGAATGTGTAAGTATGTTAATGTTTAATAACCTTGATAGAAATATGGAGTTATGTTGAGAATGAGTTAATGAATGATGATATTGTTGATTGTTGATGTTTGATGATGATAATGTATTATGATGAGCATGAGTAATGTTGTTTTGATGGTTGGATTATGTGGAAGGGAATTGAATATAATTTAGTGATTGTTTTGTGTGTAAGAGATAGAAATGACATAGAATGGTATTAAGCATGTTTAGTGTTGTTTTAAAGTGTGAAATCATTAGTTTTGAAAAAGAAGTTTGGTAAAATGGAGGTTTGGCAATTCTTTGCAAAAACTGATTTTTGACCGAAATTCGACTGGCTATAACTCGGCTTCCAAACCCTCAAATTTTTTCAAACTTATTTTAAATGAAAATTAGGTCAGTAAAGTTTACATCATTTAAAGAATGGAATAAAAATGATTTTTAACAAAAAAGTTATGCGCGTCGGAAGTTTGGCATGCAAAAGTGAATTCTGCAGGACTTAGCAGCTTTTTAACATTATGGAGGGCATGCGTACACGAACACACATGTGACACGGACGTTCGGCTCTGTCCAAACATCTCACGTATGCGGGCGTGTGCATGCGTACGCGAGAAGGGAATTTTACAGGCTCGCCTACGCGGGCAAGTACCACGCGACGCGAGACATCTCTTCTGTCCAAGGGGCTCGCGTACGCGGACACTGATCGCGTACGCAAGTTGGGCAAATGACACCCTTGCGTACGTTTGGCATGCATACACAGAATCCCTGTTTTTGAGAAAAGTGAGTTTTTGTGATTTCAACCTATTTTCTAACTTCCAAACCTCTATGGTTACCTCCTAAAGTCCCAATTTAGTTTTTAAATCATAAAGATAGGGGTAAACTTAGAGAAGGAGTTGACTTAATGGCAAAGAAAAGGTTTGGAGTAAGGAAGTGTGGTTGAGGAAGTGCGAAAATGATAATGCTGTTATGAATAATGACAAATTGATAATGAATTATTGATATTGAATTATTTCTTGGCTTCCACTTATCTGAGATACGAGTTTTTCTGGGTAGATGCAGTGGCTAGTCACCACTCGCTCTAGGTTTAGACTCGATACTCTGTTGACCCTACGTCGTAAGATGTGGCCAGACACTTTAACTCCCCGGAAATTACCACAATGGGCTGAATTTGATGGTTGATTGTAAAGCTATGCATAAACTCTTGGGGATGCGCACACAGAGGGACTGTCCAGAGTTAGCTACCGGACATGTCGGGTTTGGCTATAAACAGACAGATGAGACTCATTAGTCATAGGGCAAATATACATCATATGCATTTGTTTGTTTTGTTTAAATGTGCATTAATTGGGTTTGTATATTTGACCAACTATGCTTACTTGCTATATGTTTTACTTGTTGTAACTACTTCCTACCTATGTTTTTCTTATCTGTATTATTTGTCTATGCAACTGAGATACCCCTTGTCCAGCGAAGGAGTGATGAGGGTTGTTCCACCAAAGTTTCGGAGGGTTGGAGGAGATAAAAGTGAAGTGTGGAGTTAGAATTAGATTCAGAACATGAGTACCTTGGATAGTTTACCTGATTTCTCGTTTAATTTATGACTCTAAGTTTTAAATCTGAGTGTCGGAATCCTAAGATTGCCTCTGGATTTCTCGGGATCTTATATCTTATGTACGTTGGCAGCTTTACCATGCTGAGAACCTCCGGTTTTTATTCCATACAAATGTTATTGTTTTCAGATGCAGGTCAAGAGACACCTTGCTGAGCATATGGAGTTTTTGAGCAAGCGAAGTTTAGCTTTTGGGATGTTATGTTTTGGAATGTTGGTTATGTATTGATGTTTATAGACTCTTCTATGTATATATAATTTGTGTTTGTCCCTCTTAAAGGTCGATGTGAAGAAATAGATTTTCTATTTTATGTTTTGAGATATTTTAGGTTATATATATAAGGGCAATTTACATAAATAAAATAATTGAAGGAAAACGTTACGCAAATATAACATTGGCAAACTCCAGACGTAAATGCAACAAAAGCAATTGTATGTAATCTGCGATATCCTGTAGCGGAACCCAGATGCACGTAATCTGCTATACCCTCTCGCGGATTACGTTGAGAGCATGCATAACATAAACCGCGTGAGGCTGTAGCGGAATTCATTTGAGAAAATTTGGAAAGAAAGTTAGAGAGAGAAAGTAGAGAGAAGGGAGAGAAAATTCTTGAGCATTGGAAGAATGGAGGATGAACGGCGGTTGTACCGGCTCGACGGCGTTGCTCACGTAGCCGGAACCATCAATAAGGTGGTAAGTGTCTTTATTTTCTTTCAATATTTTAATAACTGCATATGTTATTCAATATTAAGGAAGTAATTTATTAATTAGAAAGATAGAGACTTAGATTAGCTTTTGGTTTGAAAATCAAAATTTGAAATTTAAACTTTGACATTTAACATTTAATTTAAAAGTAAAGGTAGAGATTATGTAGTGGATTATGCTTTCAAAAAATTTGGTCATAAACCGCTATTGGATGTAGCAGTTTATGTTTATGTAGCAATTTATGTTATGCATTTAAGTTCCGCTACAGGGTGTCACAAATTACATACAATTATTTTTGTTACATTTGTGTCTGAAGTTTGCCAATATTATATTTGCATAACGTTTTTCTTCAACTATTTTATTTCTGTAAATTGTCCAATATATAATTGCTAAATTTAGTATTCTTTA
>NC_029787.2:71284222-71285268 GCF_000816755.2 Arachis ipaensis
CAGAAGGCAAAAATAATTCAACAAACTAATTATTTATGTATTCCTTTTTCGGAATATTTTAATTTATTCAAGTAAAATTAAATTTGTATAAAAAACATAAATTTCAAAAATTATTAAAATAAAAAATTTGTGGATGGATAAGCGAGTGCACATAACAATAATCTATAGCTAGCAGGAGTGATTTCCAAAAGTTCAAACATGTGGCTATGAACATGTATGACGAGTTGAGAGGAACATATATAGAGCACTTCCCCAACAAAGTTAAACTCTCATCAATAATCGTGTGTACTATTATTGCTTTCACTTTTTCGTTCTTTCACGTTTCCTGTCTATTCGAATTGAGCATTTTGACACCTTCCCTTCCAACTTCACAGTACAGTTCTAGCACCTATTTTTGGCCCCATTTAAGCCTCCACTCATCACTCCGTTTTGGTCTTTTGGACATGCTGCGGAATATTAAGTTAATCCAGGCTTGATAAATTGATATTATGTCTTGTCCACTCAATTCTAAATTAAAATTTAATAACTTATTCCAATATATTTTTTTCATAAAATTGCACAATTTTAAGCATGATATCAATTTAGTTATTGAAAAAGTTTTTACATCAATTTAGTTTTCCTCGAAATAATATCATATGACTTCTAGTTACTAGTTTAACTGGCCATTAATAAATAAACACACATTATATGAATAATAATATCAAATCATTAGCAATAATAATGTAAGCATCGATAATAAATAGAATCAATAAACATAAGCAAAGCTTATCTTGGGACATTTTTTGCTTTATAAATTGAGATCCAAAATGAGTGAAGATGATGAAACTGCTTCCTCTTTAATTAATTTTAAGTTCCATCATCCAAAATTCTAAAATCACTACCAAATCAGAAATCACCATATATGTACATGCATGTTTTTTTTTTTTACCAAATCAGTTATAGCTCAAATGGCATAGTCTCTCCATACTCAATTAAGAGGTTGCCGAGTCTCCTATCTTTGATAAAAAAAAATATATATATGTACATGCATGTTGCCCAATTCCCAA
>NC_029787.2:71285391-71286180 GCF_000816755.2 Arachis ipaensis
AGTACACTACCTAACCTATGTCTCTAACTAACAAATTAAAGCTACCATTATTAATATTTATTATTTTATTACTATTATTATTCATTATTGTATCATCATTATTGATTTCACCAAACATCAACACAGCTGTAGCTGTACCATGATTCTCTACACCGGAACCCACCATCCCACAACCTCACAACGTTGCCGTTAAGCTCCGTCAAGTCCTGACACGTGTACCATCCGTCCTGATTAACGCCGTTCCTCAACCGTAACAACCTCTCCCACTTTTCCCACCACTCCACTTCGCACCCTTCTTCTTCCCTCCACGCCATCAAAGGCAAAGTCAAAGTCAAAGTTCCCTCTCTCTCGCCGCGCATGCATTGCGCGCTCTCATCATCACCCTCCTCCTCGTAGTACACCGTAAACTTCCCCTTCCTTACGCCGTCAACGTCCTCAGTAACCGCCAACGGAGCCGCATCCACGACAGCAGCTGACTCAACTAGCGGCGTTACCGCCTCGGGAATGGCAGCTTCAACTACCGGCTCTCTGGTCGGGTCACCTATTTCGGGTTCGGGGCAAACCGATGAGCGAATCTTCCAGAAGCTGAGGGCTGCGGTGAGAAGTGCGAGCCAAGTCCAAAAGTTGTTGAGGAGAGTGAGGAAACCAAAGGTGAGGTAGTTGAAGACAAGAGCCTCCACTTGGGAATCCAACACGTTCATTTTTTGTGAAATTGTGGTTTCTTTCTTCTCTTTTCCCTCTGTTTCTAGGAGAGAGAGAGAGAGAGAGAGAGAGAGAGAGAGAGAGAGA
>NC_029787.2:71286466-71286726 GCF_000816755.2 Arachis ipaensis
AGATGGAAGTGAGAATGAAGAGATTTAAGGAAAGGTGGAGGGTGAGACAAGAGACAAGTGAGGGTGAGGGTGAGGGATATCTCGTAAAGATGCCAAGAATCGAGAGCCAAGATGCCTTTTGTTTAAGATACATCTTACATATTTACACATCATGCCCTGCTCTACTAGCTATACTACGGCTAAATTTTTTTTTTTAATACCGGAACATTAAGCGTTTTTTACATTTATGAGTAGCATTACATATTTAAATTTTTTTATCT